>NC_081415.1:10343158-10635658 GCF_030272615.1 Cryptomeria japonica | reverse complement strand
AATGCACCGATGTTAACACCTCCTAGAATCATTCGTAGGAAACCAAAATATCTAATTGACATTGATGAGAATATATTGAAGTCAATTCCCAATAAAATGAATGAACGAACTTGTAGGAGAATGGTTAAAAGAATATGGCAAAACTATTTTAAAAACTTAAATCAAACCGCAAGATGTCAATTAATTGTTCAAATGATTAAAATTTTGAATTTTAGAGAGACAATGAAAATTTTAGGCCTAAGATCATCTGAAAGTAACAGTGAAAGAACTATTGTCAGAAATCTATTTGATGCATATCAATCTGTTGGTTCAAAATCACGTAGTAAAGATTCTAATTCTACTCTACCTGTCATTACATCAACCATAATGAGCAAGAAAATAAAAAAAGATCGTTTGATAAGCAAAACAAGTAAGTCATTAAACGTTAGTAGAACAACATTAAGTAAAGCATTAAAGAGGCGAGAACAAATAGAGGAACCCTAACAATAATTCTCTTTGGGCATTCTCGAGTAGACTACCATGCAAAGACAAGGTTGTTGTTGATGCACTAAAAACATTAATTGAAAATTTTTGGCATGACAACACAAGAGTATCGCCCAACCAAAGAGATGTTGTTAGAAGGTGAATTGGGTTTAAAAATCGTGAGCCACATGCGAAACACTATTTGGATGTGACTCAAACTAAATTTTATGAAAGATTCCTTCAAAAGTTTCCTCAAATAAAAATTTCTCAAAGATTTTTTGAAATGGCAAAACCTTTTTATATTAAGATTAATCATGTATGCGCCATGTGTTGTTGTAGGATGCATATTGAATTTTCCATGCATTATGATATTTTTCATCATATTTGTTCTACTTTGCACACTAACGATGCTTTGCAGGAATGTAATATACAAGTACCTCCTAAGTCGGCGAGAGAATTTATTTCAAGTGTGCTATGTAATAGACATGATGGTTGCATTTATTATAAGATGCCTTGTTTGGAAGGTTCTTGTGCTATATGTGGTGGTTTGCAACATTTACCAAGATGCATACATTTAGAGAGCACACATTAAATTGGTATGAAACTAGTTTCTTTCGAAAAATACAAGACAGTCACATATGGAGTTAAAGATGGAAAAGATTTGAAGAGATGTGAGCTAGTGAAAAGTGATATATGTGTAGCTCAATTTATGAAAATGTTTCAAGAGAAACTAGTTTATAAGTACATAATGCATATACATAGAGCTCGATGGTTCGATGAGCAATTCAAGTTATGTAAGGACACATTTCCTCTTGGCACCATTGTCTCTATCGTTGATTTCGCTGAAAATTATACACTACAACCTCAAAATGAAGTGCAATCCATGTATTATCACTCTACACAAGTTTCTATTTTTGTACACATAGCATTTATGCACGCAGATGATAGCATAGAGGAGGATAGAAAGGTTGTAAGAGAGTATCACTTCTACATAAGTGATGATCGTACTCATTCATCAAAGTTTGTACAAGGATTCTTTAAAGTTTTCTATGATAATTTAAGGGAAAGGAACATACGATACAACCAACACTTAATATGGTCAGATAATTGCACCGCACAATTCAAGAATGCAAGGATGTTTTATTGGTTGACAAGGATGCATGTGACAAGTGGTGTACAATATTTTTGGAATTTCACTGAGGCTGGACATGGTAAGGGAGAGCATGATGGTGCAGGAGCATGTGTGAAAAGAGCCCTAGCCAGGGAAGAATTGAAGTACGAAGGTGGTGCTGAGTTGGTAGATGCAGAAATAATTGTGCGATGGTGTAAGTCTACGATGGGTCTAGGTAATCTAGGTACGTCATTGGTTCGTATATATTTTTGGTTGATCACTGAATCTAACATTTAAAACTATCTAGATTGTTGTACAGTTGTAGGATCGAGTGACATGCACTCATTTATGAGTTCAAATTCAAGTTCACTGGTAATTTATATGAGATAGATGGTATGTTTTTGCTCTTCATGCATGTATTATTTGTGGGAAGAATGTGAATCAGAAGAGTGGGTTGAAAAATGGTCTTGTAGACCATTGGTTCCCATTGATTCATATCAAATTCCCAAAGCACTACAATTGAGCCAAATGGAGACATCAGTGGATTTTGACCATGTATCTGACCTAGTGGATTTAGGTATTTTTTGAGTTAATTTTTTTGCAAGTATTCTTTTTGGTTCATTTTGTTGTACATCATACTTTATTTTTGGTATTAATTAACACTTTATAAAATGCAGGTCATGTGTATGCAGTTGTTGTAGAAGAGAACAATTAAGAAGGAACAAATTACTATTTGTGTCGTTGTATTGAGCCTAAAAGACAATTGACAACCACAATCATTGACGGGGAGGGTATTGAGTACCCAATAGGGTCTGTTGTCATGATAGGAACATGGCTTCGGAGATACCCTATCAAGAATTATGATGTTTGGTTGTTCAAGGACTTTGAAACACACATTCATATTCTTCATTTCTCTAACCTTGTTGTTGCAATAAATATTCATTTGATGAAGTATCGTGGTAGAACTCATAACAAGATTTTATGGAAAGTTCGTGAATCTGACCACGAGGCAATACTTGACACAATATGGGTTAGAGTCGATCCTGAAGGCTCACTTGATTGATTCTATGGTTCAGAGTAGAATGATTTTGAGAATTTTGTATAAATCATCGACGAATTGTTCTATATTCATTTTTTGTATTTATAAATGCCCATGAACTGATTTTTACATGTTTAGGGGCATAATTTTGTATATTTAAGTGGCAATGAGCTAATTTGTACATATGTACATGCCAAATTTTGTATATTAAAATGACGATGAGCTAAATGGCACATATTGTAATGCCAAATTTTGTATAAAATCCCATGAGATGATTTGTATATTAAAATGACGATGAGCTGAATCGCACATATTGTAATGCCAAATTTTGTATAAAAGCCCATGAGATGATTTGTAAGACAATTTTTTGTATAATCAAATAGTCAAGAGCTGATTTGACCATATTTAGAGGCAATTTTTTGAATAATATGTGACAATGTTTTGTGACTATTTTGTGTGTCAATGTTTTGTGACTATGTTTTGAGTATATGTGATGTGTCCCTAGTCAATCATGAGCATTCTTGATTCTTGTATAATCATGGAGAATTATTTGAGTCATTATCGGGTCATAGGGATCATAGGTTGAGACTAGATACAATTTGAGCAAAAATTGGCATTGTTGTCAAAAAAGTTGTCAAGCAACTTCTACATTGCGTCAGTAGGGTATGACTCTCAAAGTTCTGGTGCTTTGGGATGCATGACAGGGGCATGCCTAGCGTAAAATTTCCCACCCGGACGCACTCGCGATGTCGGTTTGTGCACACGACAAACCGAATCAATTCTAGCCAATCTTGCAACTTTTTATTGAATGCAACTGACAACTTTTGGAGCAGGCAAAAAAATGCTACTAATCGAAAATGGCTCTACGTCATCAAAAACCAAGATAGGCCATTGTAGAGGAGCCTCACGCGACCCCACGAGATCAAACGGATCGACTGTATGTGTCCTGGATTGGAAGAAACAGTCCGTCAAGTTTTGACAATTTTTTGGACTTAGGGAACTTGAGAGATCGCATCGGTACGGTATGACTCTCAACGTTCTGGTGCTTTGGGATGCATGAAAGGAGAATGCCTAGCGTAAACCTGCCCACCCAGACGCGCTCATGATGTCGGTTTGTGCACACGATGAACCGAATCAATTCTAGCCAATCTTGCAACTTTTCCTTGCAAGTAACTGACGGTTTTTGGAGCAGGCAAAAAAATGCTACTAATTGAAAATGGGTCCAAGTCATCAAAAATTGAGATAGGCCATTGTAGAGGAGCCTCACGTGACCCCACGGGATCAAACGGATCGACCATATGTGTCCTGGATTGGAAGAAACAGTTCGTCAAGTTTTGACAATTTTTTGGACTCAGGGCACTTGAGAGATCGCACCGGTATAGTATGACTCTCAATGTTCTGGTGCTTTAGGATGCACAACAAGGGAATGTCTAGCATAAACCTGTCCACCCAAACACACTCATGACATCGATTTGTGCACACGACGAACCGAATCAATTCTAGCCAATCTTGCAACTTTTTCTTGCAAGCAACTGACAGTTTTTGGAGCAGGCGAAAAAATGATACTAATCGAAAATAGCTCCGAGTCATCAAAAATCGAGATAGGCCATTGTAGACGAGCCTCACGTGACCCCATGGGATCAAACAGATCGACCGTATGTGTCCTGGATTGGAAGAAACAGTCCGTCAAATTTTGACAATTTTTTGGACTCAGGGCACTTGAGAGATCGCACCAATACGGTATGACTCTCGACGTTCTGATGCTTTGGGATGCACGACAGGGTCGTGCTTAGTGTAAAACTGCCCACCCGGATGCGCACGCGATGTCGGTTTGTGCACATGATGAACCGAATCAATTCTAGCCAATCTTGTAACTTTTCATTGCATGCAACTGACGACTTTTGGAGCAGGGGAAAAAATGCTACTAATCAAAAAATGGCTTTGAGTCATCCAAAACCAAGATAGGCCATTTTAGAGGAGCCTAACGCGACCCCATGAGATCAAACAGATCGATGGTATGTGTCTTGGATTGGAAGAAATAGTCCGTCAAATTTTGACAATTTTTTGGACTCAAGGCACTTGAGAGATTGCACCGGTATGATATGACTCTCAACATTCTAACGCTTTGGGATGCATGACAGGGCCATTCCTAGCGTAAACCTGCCCACTCAGATGTGCTTGCAATGTTGGTTTGTGCACACGATGAACCGAATCAATTCTAGCCAATCTTGCAACTTTTCATTGCATGCAACTAACAACTTTTGGAGCAGGCGAAAAAATGCTACTAATCAAAAATGGCTCTAAGTCGTCCAAAACTGAGATAGGCCATTGTAGAGGAGCCTAGCATGACCCCACGGGATCAAACAGATCGACCATATGTGTCCTGGATTGGAAGAAACAGTCCATCAAATTTTGACAATTTTTTGAACTCAGGGCACTTGAGAGATCGCACTGGTACGGTATGACTCTCGACGTTTCGACACTTTGGGATGCATGACAGGGGCATGCCTAGCATAAACCTGCCCACCTAGACGCGCTCATGATGTCAGTTTGTGCACACGATGAACCAAATCAATTCTAGCCAATCTTGCAACTTTGCATTACATGCAACTGACATTTTTTTGAGCAGGCAAAAAAATGCTACCAATTGAAAATGGCTTCGACTTATCAAAAATTGAGATAGGCCATTGTAGAGGAGCCTCACGCAACCCCACGGGATCAAACGGATTGACCATATGTGTCCTGGATGTGAAGAAACAAGCCGTCAAATTTTGACAATTTTTCGGACTCAGGGCACTTGAGAGATCGCACCGGTACGGTATGACTCTCGATGTTTTGGCGCTTTGGGATGCACGATAAGGGCATGCCTAGCATAAACCTACCCATCCGAACACGCTTGCAATGTCGGTTTGTGCACACGACGAACAAAATTTGACCATTGCGAGCGTGAGGGTGCTGTCGCACCAAACACATTGTTGTTTATATTCATATTGATGATTTTTGTTGTTTATATTCATATTGTTAATTACATGTGCAAATATTTATTTAAATTTATAAAAGGGCAGCCACCAAATACAACGAATACACAATAATGAACTGAATACAAGGAGTTTTGTAGGGTTAATTCAACATTTTAGAAATTTTATCAAATCATATTCCACGATTGCAATGTTTTATATCATATATTTTTGTTCTTTATATTCATATTGTTGATTACATATGCAAATATTCATTTAAATTAAAAAAAGGACAACCACAAAATACAACGAATACAAAATAATGAACTCATTACACATTTATTGGATCGAATATCGATATTTATATATATAAAAAAAGGCATGTCTGCCAAGTCAATACAAGTATTACAAAAATGTGGCATATGCCATGTCCAACTCAATATACAATAAAAATGTAGAATATATCTACATGTATTGGTCATTCTATGACCAAAACTAACACTATATGATCCTAAACTTGTGGTGGATCATCAAAATCAAACCTCTTTGACGCAGTACGTGACTCTGTAGATGGGTGCAAAACCACAATTCAAAAGCCAAGTTAGAATTCTTTTGTAGAAAATAGTTCACAATTAACAATATAACTATGCATTTAACTTTAATTCCTTTGCAATTGAGATGTAGATTACCTCATTGATTGATCCAGGAGCTAATGTCTTCGCTCTCCTCTCCTTGTCACTCTTAGGAGTTTTCTTGAAGACATACTTAAACGGATCCACGTTATGGCCGTACCGCAAAGGAGTCTATTGTAGATTAAATGGACAATTAATACAATGTACTAACATAAATATATCAAAAACACTTAAAAGCTATAATATAGAGAACAATGATGTACCTATGCCTAAGATGCTTCTCCAATGGACTGAGGATGGCTCACCATCGATGTAGAAACTGTCGCTATTACCTATACAAAAAATGTACAAAGATTAAATACAATTAATATAATGATAAGTATTGAAGGTTAAAAACAATTAATTTTACATATCAAACAAAAGTGTACCAGATCCTGAGATGCTTCTCCAGTGCAAGGAGGAGGGTTCGCCATTGACGAAATAGGTATGGATATTTCCTGTATGAAAAAATTATAAGATTATAATATATCACAAGTTCACATGTACGCGTGCATATAATCATGAAATCAATAAAATAAAGTAGAGATACATACCTTCGCCCTCTCTGATCCGCGAGTGAATTAGGTGCATTCAACAAATCCACAAAGCTCAATGGTCGTTGTACATGTAAAATAGACAAAAACCACTAATCAATCTACAAACCTCAACTAATACTTGATTTCAACATTTTCAAACAATTGTACAACTAAAAATGTGTTCAATTACCTTCTTCACACGTTTTGGCGTCTTCGGGGAATTCTTTTTCTTAGGACGAGCCCTAGACGAGGAGGGGGTACCCTAAAAACACAAAATTAACATGAGATATTAGTACATAAAATAAATTAAACATAATTTTAAAAATCTAAAATGAAATGACTTGCATATTCCATCAAAACAATACATAAAAAGAGTTGTACAAAATATGATACCGTATAGCCTTGTAGGCCAAAACCAATCGGTAAGAGTGTGATGTCATCAATCTGGGACATTTTGTCCCCTATCAACACCTACAAACCAGAAATTGGACCAAGCATTAAAGATAGTATATCTTGTATTTTTTTGAATTCAAAGTGTACTATTCTATTTTAACATGTTACAAAATTTATACCTCAGGCATTGAAGTTACAGCTATAGTAACTGGGGGAGGTGTATGGGATACCGTTGCTGCATCCTGAAATGCATATTATTTGTTTGAATTTAAATCGATGTATAAATGAAAATTCATTTATGTAATTACAAATTTAAGGTGATTGATAAATAAAATGTTATAAATTCAAATCAACACACATGTGTTTGTGGCTCATGGGCAAACACCATGTCCATCAACTCATATGTCAGCATGACATCCTCAATAGTGTGAGCCTGACATCTACAACTGCAAATCGTGCATAGATGATATGAGTATCCATCTGCACCGGCTGCATCATCTATCCTTGAGCATATCCTCGAGCAACTGACACACATATGCTCAATGGGCTCTTTGTCGCCCTCTAACGGCTCATCATCCAATACAATAGGGTGTGCTAATGACGTCCCATGCTGGATGATGGCACCAGTCAATGTTGTGGCTACCTAAAGAGTCTATAGCTCCATCAACTCTTTCAGCTCCAATGGGATAGCCTGATGCACCTTGGGTTTGGGTGCTAGGGGGCGACGACTCTCCGTGGCTAATCGCCTATGGGCTCCAAGTCTTGTTAGTTAGATGAGAGGGGGGATGAATCAGATAAACTCACAATACAATAATCTAGTTAGATTCAACCTCGGTAGCACTTACTTGATATGCAACTATGACTGTAAATCATTCAAACTCATAAACAAATAAAGTTGAAACATTAAAACACATTTAACACCAGATTTAACGTGGAAACCCAAATAGGAAAAAACCATTGTGGGATTTTGGACCCACAAGAAAATATACTCTTCTAGAGTATGCTCGGTTAAAAGCAAATCCTGTTAAAGATTACAAACACATTGCTAGATGTGACCCAGTTAAGGGATTTCCCTCAAATCTGTTAGAATCTTGCACTTTGTTAGAAGTGACCTTATCAAAGGATTTCAAACAGTCATTCAGAATGTTACCTTCCTAGAGGATTTACAAATAAGACTGTTAGGTCCACTCGGTTAAGAGATTTTCTGTCACTTACAAAAATAAATAACAGTAATGAAATATATTTGCAACTTCACATCTGAAATGTTAAAGTAGATTCTATGTGCTCAAGATAATCTTGTCATAAGACTTATCTTTCTCCTTGCTTGGCTTCTCACTCTATTTTTCAAACAAATTTTCAATCTTCTGTACTCGGTTATCACCTCCGTAGTATCACTGTGCTTCCATTTGCCTGCATCCTTTGTTCTTCAGCTTTTCCTTATTTATAAGCAATTCCTAACCACTTAATCTCCTTAATCACATTTCCCATGATTAATCTTAGCCATCAGTTCTTCAAACTGAAAAACGTTTTATCTTGCCTTGAAACTTGTATTCCTTCCTTGGTACTTGTGCTCTGTTATAACCGTTCAATCTATGTTGTAGATCTAACTCTTGAATTTTCATTGTCGTAGATCCTTAAACTTCTTACACGATATTCCAATCTTCTATAAATCTCCAGCTCATTGGCATCCTTCATTTAATAATGTATTCGCTCATTTAATGCATTCTGTTACTGCTTGGTTGATACTCAGTTAATACTGAACTTTACTTGGTAGATATTCTCATCTCAGTTGCTTCTACTCGGTGACTGATAAACTTGGTGTTTACCGACTAGCTCCTTGCTTGGTAAAATATAATAATATCAAACCTTTACATGAAATCTTTTCTCCTTCTTGTTCAGTCTTTGAATACACATATATAGGATATCAAAACATAATAATCTCATCATTGTCTTACTTAGTAATAGTTGCCCATTGAATAACTTATTACTCCCCTTTATTTTCACATTCTTTCTATGTCACTTACCGACATCTTTAAACTCATCAAAACATACTCTTTAAGATATGGCAACATCATACTGAATCAGAGAATCAATTTCTTGACATCAATGACAAAATAATAATATTAAGACTGTTGTAGACACCTAAAATTGTCATGTCTAATTAAATAAATATTTTATTTATTTAATTATCTAAGTCTAATTCTTTTATTAATTAAATAAATCTTTATTTATTTAATTAATTCATTTATCCTCTTCTAGCCTTATTTCTCATTTAAATAAATACATTTATTTATTTAAATTATTCTTTTCCTAAATTAAATAAATATCTTATTTATTTAATTGATCCCATTTCTTCTATTAATTGAATAAATCTTTATTTATTTAATTAAGTCATTAGCCTTTTCTACCCATGACACGTGTCATTCATCTCTTAATTCATACACTACCTACCCCTTTCATTATTTTATTATTTTCTATACCTACCCTCTAATCATAGCCGACCTCCTTTTACACCTCTCAATCTTATCCCTCCATTCCATATAGTGTCTTCTATATAAGGAGATACTTCCTTCATTATCAAACCCTAACTACCTAGCTAATTCAATTATGCACTGACTACACTACGCTTTGCACCTTCATATGTGATCCTACTTGCAACCACATTCCATTCTTTGTTGAGCTCTTGTGCACATAAAATCTGAGAGCAAATATATCAAGCAAGATCAATGGAGATAGGAAGAATGGAGATTCAAACCCTATTGGACATGTGATGGTATAATCTTTGTGATTTCATTTGATTTGCATTGTCTTAGGTAATCTTCATGTGTTATGGTGGATCTTTGTTGTTGTTAGGCTAGGGTTTTTGTGGTTGAATCCATTTAGTCTTTCAATATTATAATTGTTGTTATCCATTTTCACCGTATACATTTTGGCACGTCCGGTGAGACTCTTGTCCCTTTTGCATTTAACCTCCTTGTTGTAGATTTGGTGTTTTGAAGTTGCAGATCTGACATTTCCGACAACATTTCAATATTTTTGCGTCTGCGTACTTTCAGATCGCGTTTTTAGTTTTCTGCCGCATCTGTGACATCTGGGATCTCGTCTACACCCTCGATAGTTTTTTTTTTTTGCAGATTCCAAAAATCGCGTATTTGTTCCCTAATCGCGTCTATAGGATTTTCAGGCGCGTCTGTGTCCATAAGTCGCGTCTACGTTCCAAAACTGCGTCTGTGTAGTTTTCAGGCGCGTCTACGTCCAAAAGTCGTGTTTGTGTTTATGGTAACCGTGTCTGTGTTTGCATTTTGGATTTTTATTGATTCAAGTTTTTAGTCATTCGATTTTTCAGATCTAGTTTATTTTGAGCTAACATCTTCAGATCTAGCTAACGAAATTGGTGCAGCTTGTCTTGAAAGCAAAATCGTTTTGTTGAAGACCCCTATTTCACAAAGTCTTTTGGATCTAAAATTTACCTAACTCATGTGCTTGCAGGAAGGGGTGATCATTTGAAACAATCCAAACTACTAATAACTCTTTGTTGCAGGGCCTTGGCAAGGGTTTTGAATTTTTATTGTGTGCCTTGTTTTCATAGAATAGCAAACACTTCAATTGGTGCACTAAAATTGAATCATTGTCTTTTGTGTCTTGAGCAATAGGCTCTTTTTATTTAATCTTTAGAGGGCCTATCTCCCCATGTGGTCATTAGGACTACTAGTGAGGAGAGAACGACCCAAGTGGTAGCAAGGAAAACCCACCTCTTCCGAACCACTATAAATAATTGTATTCATGGTGAAAACTATGAATAACGTGTGCTGATTAGTTCATACCGACACTATGTCTCCCCATAAACCCGTTTGATCAAATTTATTTGATCATTTGTCGGGCGTAACCCCTACCGGCTGGAAGCCTTCTGTATTTATAGAGCTGAAAGTGCCGCATGTATGGCCACATGAGTGGATGCCCTTACTAGCACCTTTTTGTTTTAGAAGCCCAAATCCTTCTAGTTGTTGGGGCAGGAGGTCAGACCTCTAGTAGCGGCCCCAACACATACGGTTCTTAGTAGAGATACAAAGTTCGCCACTGGGAGTTTTCGTGGGGACTGATGCTTGGCTGACCCGAGAAGTGAGTGTCGAGGGTGGAGCCAATGAGGTCAAGCATCTAAGTATCCGCTCTGAATAGCGTAGCCTTGGGGGTAAAACTCCATGTGGGATCAACAACTATTGTCTTGGCCAGCCATAAGAATTATGCTTGACTTATTTTAAACATTCAAACATTCAAGACCAAACAGCAAAACATTGTGTCTTTTGTGTCTTCAAGTGTATGCAAAACATTTTTACATCAAACAACACACTTTCTTTGAGTCATATTTTTGAGTCTAGACACTTGCAAACATTGAGTCCTCATCAACACTGTGTCGTCTTGTCACAAAAAAAATAGTCAAACATTCAGATTTGGTCACAACAAAGCAACTTCACAGATTGAAAAAAATTGTACAAATTTTGCAGAAACACATCTGTGTCTAACATAATAGCATCTGTGTCATATAACTGCATCTATGAAGGGCAGAAACGCATCTGTGTTCTCAGAATCAACATTGCATTTACAAAATCTCAGACTTGCGTCTGTGTTAAATAGAACCACGTCTATGTCAGGAAATCGCGTCTATGCAATATACAAGCACGTCTATGTTCAGAATTGAAAAACTTTTACAGTTCAGCAAACACACATAGTCAGTTTCAAAATTCTTGAGCTTCCTAGGTTATTTCTCTAGGGTTTCATCTAGCATTCAACCTGTCTTTGGGTCTCACAAAGTCCATCATTGCTTTACACCTTACATTACATTCACATTTGTCTAAACTTGAGTCAAAAGGTCACTTGTTCGTCCTCATCATACTTTGTCAACACACTACATACAACAACATTTTGCTAAGTGGTCCCTCATCAAGGTCTATCACCTTTGGGTCTCATTTGGTCTTACTTAGAGTCAAGGTCAACTTACCTCATCAAGAGAAACTATCCTCTCTTTGGAAGCCACACCTACTCTACTACATACATACTTAGTCTTACACTTTGGACATTGCAAGTAAACCTCATATTCATTTACATTCCATCCAAACTCTTGGTCTTCCATACTCTTTCCATTTTCATCTAGTCTCACACATCTTGGTCAATACCTAGTTCATGGTTGAAACATGTCTTCAAAAATCTAGGAGAGAAGCTAAAGAGGCTCAAGAGTCCACAAACATGAGCTCCTATGAGTATGACAATGATATCTTTTTCAATTCTGATCATACTACATTACCTGACATGGATGCCTATAGAAACATTCCAAATGTTGAGCACATGGACACTACAAACAACAATGATACACACAATGACAATATGGACAACATTTCAGTACATTCAGCAGAAGTGGAAGACACCATTATGAATCCCTATTTCAATCGATTGGTTGAGGAAATAATGAGGATAGATAGACAATACTTCTTACAAGTGATGGCACAAAGTGGAGCCAAGATCCCTCATGATTTTGACATGTCTCAAATAATGGAACATGGACCTTTGCAACAATCTCACTCCAACATGGATCAAAGAAGGCCTAATAGTGGAGGCAATAGAGGACCACATATGGTACCTAAATCACCATCATCTTTGTTTCAAAAACCAAAGGTCCCATACACACATGGTCAAGCATATGATACTCACCTTCGCAGACCATCATGGAAGTCTTATGCAAAAAAATATGCTCAATCACATATCAATGCTAAGGATCAACCACCAAAGCAATTGGATATTCAAAGGCATGCTCAAAATTTGGACACAAGGAAACCCCGTGTTAAATTTGGGGGCAACACATTAGAACATGACATGCCTGTAGAGTATGGTATACATGGACAAAGCAAATATTTCGTTCCTCAACATGAATCTATACCAAGTGGTCCATATACGCAGCATCATTATAGACCTCCTCCATATGAACATGTGTATGATCAATATCATCCATATATGCAACATGCTCCTCCTCCAGTTGGTGCCTCAAGCATGGGGTATGGTCCATGGAGTCGATCTCCACCTAAGAGCAATTTGGAGCAACAAATCAGGGACTTACAAAAGAAAATGGAGGACATAAATACACCAAAGCCAATATACACAATGAGAGACATATGTCCTTATCCAATTGACAAAATCATTCCAATGCCTCCTTTTCCTACACACTTTGTGACGCCTAAATTTGATAAGTATAGAGGCAAAGGGGATCCTAAGGCACACATAAGACAGTTTTTCATAGCCTGCATTGAGGTAGCAATAGAAGAGACATATTTGATGAGATTATTCCCACAGAGCCTATGCAATCAAGCTATGGAATGGTTCTCCCAACTTCCACCTGGAATTAAGTCATGGGGTGACTTAGCAGAGGCATTTATCCAACATTTCTCCTACAACATAGAGACAGACATATCAGTCACTACTTTGTGCAACACCAAGCAAAAAGAGGGAGAGTCTTTTCCATCATTTTTACAAAGATGGAGAAATCTAGCTAGCAGATGCTCTTGCGAAATTCCACAAAAACAAATGGTAGAAATGTTCACTCTGAATGTTAACAAAGACATTGGCTATGATCTAAGGAAAGCTTGTTTGTCCACCTTCAAGGACGTCATTGAAAAAGGCTTAGCAACATAGAAGGTCCTAATTGAACAAGGAGTTATTAAGATATTCAAGAAAAACAAAGATGAATTTAAAGGAAAAGGTAAGCCAAGATTTTGGAATAAAAACAAGAACACAATCAATGATGGTGTTGTTGATGCCAATACAGTGTGACCCAAATTCATTTTTTCGGGATCAAGTTCTACAAACAATCAATTGAATACTCAAACAATTTCCAAATCATGAAGGAAGTATACTCCATTGGGAGAACCACTTGAGTCAGTCTTCAAGAAGCTAGTGGCAAACAAAGTAATCACAATTCTAGGTTTTCCTCCATATGAGCCAAAGGTCAAACCAAATTGGTGGAATGATGATGAATATTATGAATTTCATAAGAGCAAGGGTCATAAGACAGGAAATTGTCATCGACTAAACAACATCATACAAGATCTCATTTATAGAGGTGACATTGAGATTGAAGGACACTCATCCAATCAAGAACATGAAATGTTTAAGGAACCATTCCCAAAGCATGACAAGGGAAAAGCTGCAGCCACAGATGACCAGACCAACTATACCAGAGCATCTTATAACTATGATTCAACCATTAATCACATCTCGGTGGATAATTATGTCTCTACCATTATCATCAAGGACAAAACCCCTGAGAATTCTACCCAGAGACCCAAGATCATTCTGAAAGGCGTTGGATCTTCTTCTGAACCTACCTTTGAATGTCATGTTACAACTCGTCGAGGTAAATTCACCTTGCAAGGAGCTCTAGCTAAAAACACCGCTTCCTCATCAACCAAGCCTGAGTATGACCTTGTAGAACGGTTAGGAAAAACACCTGCACTTATTTCCATCCTTGAGCTTTTACGCATATCCCCGCACATAAAGCTATTCTTGACAAAATCTTGAGAGACATTGTCGTTCCTACTGATCTGAATGTGGACCAATTTCAAGCCATGGTGGGATACCTTTCCATTCCACACTCTCTTACATTCACAGAAGCTGACGACGCCTCCGTAAGTCAGCCACATAATGCACCTTTACACATTGAAGCCTTCATACACAAACATCGCATAAAACAAGTCCTGATAGATGGAGGAGCAGGTCTAAACATTTGTACATTGAGCACTATTAAACAATTGGGATATTTTGATAAAGCTGTGAATTCTACAAACAAAATTACCATAAAAGCATATGATAATGAAGAGCGTTCATCCAAGGGCACAATCACCTTACCTCTTAGAGTTGGGCCAGTTACAAAGGATGCGGTTTGTCAAGTACTTGATCTTGATCTCACATACAACATATTGTTAGGACGTCCTTGGATTCATGAAATGAGGGCAGTCTCATCTACATTTCACCAATGCATTAAGTTTCCTCACAATGGAGTTGAAATAATAGTTAATGGTGATCCTAATTCATTCATATATTGCAATAACTTGAGACCAAAAACTGAGACCATCATTCCCAGTAATCGTGAAGCTGTTCCTTCTTCTACGTACATTGATCCTGAGTCATTACAACCTTCGACATCAAAACAAGGTGAACTTAAGGGCAAATTCCAGGACAAAGGCATGGGTGAATACTCTTTGAATTAGACCATGTACTTACAACAAGTCATGAATTCACCAAAAGAATATGGACGACCATATCCTACTAAGTGGGTATCTATCATTACACTTGAATGGAATCCTACAATCTTCCAAAAATGGGGTGAACTGGAAGAGGAAGACTTATAAAAAATGTTTTACAAAGACCTTGCAAATGATACACAAGATCACATTAGTTTACCATGTGAGAAGTATGGCAAAGGGTTCAAGATTCTACAAAAATTTGGGTATGATGGCAAAAGTCCTCTTGGCTTAAGAAAGGAAGGCATCATTGAACCTTTACAATCTGAATTGACATTCAAAAAGGAACGCTCCAAAGGACTTGGTTTCATGACTTCCAAGGTTCATACTCAAAAGACAGAAGAAGCATTACAAATCAAAGCTACCAAAATTCAACAAGAAAATCGCTATTCCATAGACTCCAATGAATGGGAATGGGGTTCAGACAAATCCTCTAGTGACTATGAGCTCACCGAGACATTCAGAGAACCAAGTGAGCCAATAGAAGAAGAGGAATTTAATAGGAAATTCAAAGTTGGTCAAGAAACAACCCCAGAGGATTCCACACAGTCCTTGTCTCTAGGTCCTAGGTTGAAATCATATAGAATGAGAACACCTATTCCAGAATGTGCTACTAGTGATGATAATTTGGATTCGTTCACTATCGAGACTAATGAGGAGAGTGCCAACGATGACCTTGATAACTACCTCAACATACCTGAATATAACTGCATCTTCACTCTTAGCCCCACTAACTTCGAAGACATCAAAGGCCTTCCCCTTGTCCACCACCAACTCATTGACTGGGATCATGAAGGACCTGCACAGTTTGACACATTCCAAAATGATGAAGCTTTTATTGACTATCTTGGCATATGAGATGATCTTCCCCCTAGGGACCATAAAGCGGGATACACTATAGAACTCAATAGCGTGGCATATTTTGGTGAGGGTGTCAGACCTTCCAGTTGCAAAAATATAAAAATAAAAACAAACCAAGGGTCTTATGGCGAAAACCACACTGTGACGTTGTCTGACCCCAAAAAAGTAAAAAGAAAGGATGTATCTGAGGGCGAAAACCTCTCTGAGGCACCCGAAGATGGAAGCCTCGACATTCTCCCAGCATCTTATGAGGAAAAGTCCTCCATGTTGGTAGAGGAGACTATCAAAACAAACATTGGTACAGAAGAAGTTCCACACAACATATTCTTGGCTCAATCTTTGCAAGAGTCAGAAAGGTCAAAATTCATAAGTTTCTTCATGGAACGACAAATCAACTTTGCATGGTCATACGTTGATATGCCTAGATTGGATCCGGATTTGGTAATGCACCATTTGATAGTTAAACCGGGGGCAAAACTAGTGAAACAGAAATTAAGAAAGATGCATCCACAAGTGACATTACTAGTCAAAGCAGAACTTGAGAAATTATTGGATGTCGGATTCATACGCCCAATTGATTATCCTGAATGGATCTCCAACTTAGTGCCTATCAGTAAACCAAACCGTAGCATCAGAATATGTACAGATTTCAGAGACATCAACAAAGCTTGTCCTAAGGATGATTTTCTGTTACCAAATATTAACTTGATTGTCGATCTCACAGCAGGTCATGCGATGTTATCCTTGATGGATGGATTCTCTGGTTACAATCAAATAAAAATTGCATCCAAAGACCAGCACAAAACAACATTCACTTGTCCTTGAGGAACTTTCTGTTGGAATGTCATGCCCTTTGGGCTAAAAAATGCAGGTGCTACATATCAAAGAGCCATGACTACTATCTTTCATGATCTCAGGCACATTACTGTGGAAGATTATGTTGATAACCTCTTGGGCAAATCAATAGATAGAGATACACATTTGGACATACTTTCAGTCATCTTTGATCGGTTGGAAAAATATAAAGTGAGATTTTAACCCCAAGAAATGTGTCTTTGGAGTAACCTCCGGGAAGCTCCTGGGATTCATTGTCTCAAAGAGAGGAATCGAAGCATATCTAGCAAAAGTCAAGGCCATCCTAGAGATGCAAACACCACGAAACATTAGTCAACTTCGATCTTTGCAAGGGAGACTTCAATCCATACGAAGATTCATAGCACAACTTGTAGATAAGTGCAATCCTTTTCAGCACTTGCTACATAAAAACATCAAATTCAAATGGGATGATAATTGTCAACAAGCTTTCCAGGCACTCAAAAATTATCTTCTGAATCTGCTAGTTTTGATGCCACCAATTCCAGATCAGCCTCTACTACTATACATATCAGCTACTTCAACAGCATTGGGAGCACTCTTAGCACAATAGGTTACTGAAGGCAAAGAAAAGGCAGTCTATTACATCAATCGCACATTGGTGGGATATGAGCTAAACTACACACCAATTGAGCGCGCATGTCTCATCGTGGTCTTTGCTTCGCAAAAATTACGACATTACATGCTAACTCATAAGACTAAGTTGGTTGCAAGGATCGATCTGTTGAAATACCTTCTCAATAAAGTAACACTTACTGGGCGACTAGCCAAATGGGTGATGCTCCTGAGTGAATTCGACATCGAGTATGTGGACAAAAAAGAAATAAAAGGACAAGCTATTGCAGATTAGTTAGCGGATGCTCCCATGATAGATGATGTTCCTCTAATTTCAGAATTTCTGGATGAATCCATTTTAACAGTGTCACATGCAAAACCATGGCAATTATACTTTGACGGCTCATACACACAACATGGGGCAGGAGCTGGCATCCTCTTTATAGCTCCTCAAGGGGATTCTATACCAAAATCATACTGCTTATCATTTCCTTGCAATAATAACATAGCGAAATATGAGGCATTAACAACAGGATTACGGATTGTTGTTCAGTGGAAGATCCAGGAACTTCGTGTTTTTGGGGACTCTCAACTTGTAATCCGTCAAACAACTGATAACTACCAAACAAAGGATGAGAAATTAATGCCCTACAAAAGAATGGTGGATGACCTGAAACAACATTTCACAAAGATAGACTTTGAGTAGATACCAAGAGAGCAGAATCGAGCCGCAGATGCCATGGCTACAATTGCTTCACTAATCAATCTACCTCCGAATGAGACCTGCTATGAGTTCTTGGTGGATAACCTTTTGGTTCCTTCATATGAAATCAATCCTACTAAGATAATATGTGTTGTCGGTCCTGAGTCCCAGTTATACGGTTCCATTTTCACATACCTTTGTGACAATACCCTACCTCCTGATCTATCCAATAACCAACATCGCACTTTCATTCGCCAATCTTCTCGGTACATCATTTTAGCCAATATCCTATACCGTCGAGGTCTAGATGGCACTCTTCTTAGATGTTTGGAAAGTGACGAAGCTCAGATTGTGTTACGTGAAGTACATGAAGGGATATGTGATCCACATTCCAGTGGTCCTACCTTAACCAAGAAACTCATCAGGACTAGATATTACTGGCCCAATATGGAAAAAGACTCATATCAGTTTGTCAAGAAATGTAAGTAGTGTCAACTTCATGGAGACCTCATCCATGCACCAGCACAAGAACTTCAACCAATTGCGACTCCTTGGCCTTTTTGTCAGTGGAGATTCGATCTCATAGGCAAGATTCACCCTCCTTCTTCCAATGGTCATAAATTCATTATCACTGCCACAGAGTATTTCACAAAATGTATCGAAGTCGTGTCTCTCATGCAAGTCACTAGAAAACAAATTGCTACCTTCATTCTCAATTATATCATTTGTTGATACGGTATTCCTGTTTCTATTATCACCGATAACGGACGTCCCTTCAAAAATTAGGATGTTCGTGAACTCTGTGACCACTTCCATATTTCTCATCGTTTCTCCACACCTTATTACCCCCAAGGTAACGGTCAAGCTGAGGTGTCTAATAAAACAATCCTTAAAATCTTAAAAAAGACAGTCGACGATGCTGGCCGTAATTGGCATATCCAACTTAATCCCATGCTTTGGGCCTACCGCACAAGTGTTTGCACACCTACAAGAGCTACACCCTATTCACTTGTCTACAGTGTTGAAGCTATCTTGCCTATTGAGGTCGAGCTACCCTCTTACGAGTCTCCTTGCAAAACATCATCAGTGATGAAGACTATAGGGTCTCTCGCTTACAAGAACTTGAACTATTGGATGAACGAAGACAAACTGCTTTTAATCATCTCAAGGCTTATCAACAATGAATGAGTCGTAGCTACAATCATAAAGTCAAGCCTCGCACATTTGAGGTAGGTGATTTGGTTCTCAGAGAAAACCCAAAAAATCAACAAGACGGAGAGAAGAAGGGCAAGTTCAAACCAAACTGGCTTGGTCCTTACATCATTACAGCAGCATATGGATCTGGTGCATATCAGCTCTCAACCACAGAGGGTGAACCTTTAGAGGATCCTATCAACAGCATGCACCTTCGCCGGTTTTACACATAGCTCTTCGGAATATCCTAATTCAAAATACAAAAAAAAAATTATAAAACAAAAAATCATTACTTGGTGAAAACCTGGCAAACAGACGCCTTGTGACAACAAAAAAATCAAAAAATCAAAAAAAGTAAAAACAAAAAAACATTTCGTCCAACGGTGAAAACCACTTCGATGGCACCCTAGGCAAGTACCATGGTGAAAACTAGGTCACTAGTGCCATGCGTAGAGACATTGCTCCTCCCTCCTTCAGGATTCCATTTCATCCTTCACTTTGCACACACTCACAACCTATCCATTCATAATAAACTTACACATTCTCATCATGGCTTGTTATTGATCTACCCAAGATTGGTTAGCCATTCATAATAAACCTCCCTTTTCCCCCTCTTTCCATCCATAATAAATCAGGTCCTATCTATGGCTAAGGCAAATCCTACGTCTAGTAATGGGTGTGGAACTGAGAACATCACATGTTTCGAGGAGTACAGTTTCTTCCACTTTTTTTTCAGTCTATCTACACACAATCCGTAATAAAGAAACATTTGCATCACAATCCGCAATAAAGTTTCGTCTTCTCCGCAATAAAGTATCAATTTCATGGATTCAGTCAGTTTCAAATGAGACACATCAGCAACAATGGGCTTCAACAAATCAAATCTTTCTATAGAATCAGACAACATATAGTTTAGTGCTATCTTTCCTTTCTGTGAAAGTAAACATTGTGACCACAATCAAATAAGACTTATACAAGTGACAAGAGACACTAAACTTGAGGACTACAGTGGATGTTGGTGTCGAGTCTTCATTTTCTTTTGATTTTATCTTTTTGGTGACATGTCTTTTAGCTTTTCCAGGATGTCTCTAACTAGAGATTTTTATCTCCAGGATGTCTTTGACTAGAAAGGCGAGGATGGGGTATCGTCACCTATTTTTCTTTGCTATCTGTGGATTGTCTCTTAGTAATGCTATGACTTGTCCAAGGATATGAGGACACTATGAGTCTAGTATGAACTAGGGCATTCCTTGTTTGTGACTGTCTTATCTCCATGCAAATAGGTACAATGACTTTCTGGGTCAAACATATGCCTCGATTGTCATAACCTACTTGCCATAATAAAGCTCAATGATGATAACACACAAGAAGCTCTTTCACTTTCATATCTTCTATCTTCCATCCCCCCTTTCTTGATTGACTTCCATCATCCTTCTCGAGTCCGCGTAGCCTACTATCACATGAATGAGTATAATGACACGCCAAAAAATATTTGCATTTCATGTTGTTTGCACCTGCATTACCACATATAAGCATTTCATACATACATATCAATATCACAATTGCATCACATCCTGCACACAACACATGTTAGCACATTTTACATTCTCATCATGTAAATAGTTCTTTTGCATTATCATATTCATTAACATTTCATACATTCACATTTGCATAATATTTAAAACATAAAAGAACAAAAATATTGCATTTCATCATGTACATATTTGCATCCATATCATAACCATCACATAAAACATACATCATTAAACATCTCATCACATAGGTACACATGCATATAGATGCCACAAAGATAAATCATCTCATATATATATATATATATATATATATATATATAAAGTGTCATGATACAATGATGTCAAAATCATATGGCTACAATCACCCGCAGGTGTCTACATCATCATACAAAAATGGTACAATACTGATACATAGGGAGCCCTTTATGGCTATGATGAACTCCCTCCCTCAGAGCTGCTGGCCTCAATGAAGTCCGAGCCCTAGAAGGACCCACCTCAGGATCATCTCTCCTGCCCCCTCTATCTGGTGGTGGTGGAGGACCCATAACCCCACCATTGGATGCCTATCTCCTCTGACTCCCTCCAGTGGCCGTCGCTATACGTGATGGTCTCTGGAAGCTCCTAGCCCGCTGATCAGCTGGCACTGCACCATAATAGAGATCCTGCTAGTAAGAGATCTCCTCCCCTGCTTGCAAGACATAGGCATATCCAGTCCCTGTGTCCTCTATCGCCCGCCTCCCAGCTCTCAGTGTTGTCTCAGCCTTAGTGTAGCGTTGTATAGCCTGATCTCACTCTCACTCAGTATTTCTGAGCTGCCTCCTGAGTCTATCTCTCTCCCTCTCCAAGTCCTGAATCTCATCTACCTGTCCCTGACAGATCTCCCTCAGCTCAACCAGCTCATCCTCCTCCGCCTCGGCCCCCTGTACCTCTGCCTATGGCTCCCCCTGTATGAGTGCCTGTGCTTGTGCTTATCCCTGTGCTGGTACCTATACCTGTCTCTGTCCCTGTCCCTGTCCCTGTACCTATCTAGGACCCTATGTTGCTGGCACTTGTACTGGCAACCCATCGCAACCCCTCACCACCCAAACCAGTCTCTCCTCTCCACCCTCCCTCTACGGAACTACTCACCTCTCTCCTACCACACCTCGCCTCCTTCATCGACCTCTGCCCCCACCATTTTCGTCATCATCGTCATCTCCTCCGCCATCTCCATCTATCAGCTCTCCGGGGTCTGTCAGTCATGGGAAGGGATGCTCAGCCCAATATGTAGTGTACTCTGCATCCATCCCTGCATCCTTGATCTCTGGCCACATATCCCATGGCAAGGGAACCATCTCCACCAACTGCACACAGCCTGATCATATGACAGTAGTGGCCCAAAATGTGCCTGGTCGTGCACTGCCTGCGCATACATACCTGAGCCCCATGGCATCCGCTGAATCTTGCCAAACTGTCTACCCACTCTATCCACTAGCTGCCTCTCCAATACATACGATGTCCGCCCAATCAAATATCTGCTCCAGAAGGTGTATGGTAGCTCTACTGCATCATCCTCCCACTGCTCGCACCCAAGGTACAGCCTCCATATCACCGTGTCGATCTCATCCAAGACTCGACGCCAGTATTCCAATCTGCCAATCCGTGGTTGCGATGTAATCATGTCGTACAAATGCACAAAGTTGCATCCATGCCCCCTGCCCCTGAAGTGTATAAGTCGTGTCACTAGCAGATGCTCATATGCCCACACCTATAGCAATGTAACCCCGCAGCCCAATCCTACGGATCCATGATAAACAAACTAATGCAGCTCGTAATACAAGTGTGCCAGCACACACGGTCCCCAGGCATATCTGATATGTTGTGTAACCAACGTCTCCAAGGTGCTCCCCCAGCCCACAGCCAAACCTCGTGTCGTCCTATCGGGACACAAGAACCCACTGATCACTCCCCCTAGCACTACTGGTAGCGCTAATCCTGTAGCTGTCATGGTGTCCCATGTGACATGTCTTGCCCTTATATCCAGTCCTGGGTCTTGGAATACTCGTCTCAAGGCATCCCTATCTCCATCTCGATCATAGGGTACTAACTCTCCATCAATCGGTATCTTCAGAATCCGGTATACATCCTCCAAGGTGACTGTCATCTCACCCATCGGCAAATAAAACATGCACGTCTCCGAGTGCCATTTCTTAGCTAGTGTAGTTAGCAAACCCATGTTCGCCCAAAACTCAGGCACATACAAAATATGGCGTAGACCCATACCTTCAATGGCAGCTCTGTCCTCGAACGCCAACTCTGGTCGCAACCTCTAAGTCGATGGGAATCTCTCCCGTGACTCCAACATAGGCAAATACTCCTGCAGTCAAGCAAATCAATCATGTCAGTCATAGTGACATTCACTGTTTATCACAAAATGCTACTTTTTTATCTAAGTGCATATGGTACTCTATCCTAGTGACACTCATTGTTCATCACAAAGTGTTCTTTCTATCCTAGTGGTACTCCCAGTTCATCACAAAGTACTACGTGTTTGGCACTCCCTGTTCATCACAAAGTGTTGCTCACATTTTGCACTCACTGTTCATCATAAAGTGCTGCTCATATATTAGTACTCCCTGTTCATCACAAAGTGCTGCTCATATATTAGTACTCCCTGCTCATCACAAACTACTATGTCTTGGTACTCACTGTTCATCACAAAGTGCCTTGATTTATCCTATCCTAGGGCCTCTGCTTGAGTGAATCCTCTTGAGTAGTTTCCTAATTGGCAACGTATGTTCTATCACAGAATTGTCAATCCTAGCCCTATTTGTTATCCTACTCTTTCCTAGAGGATCTGCTTGAGTGTATCTTCTCAGCAGCTTATCCAATCGACAGCGTATGTTCATCATAGAACTGTTGATTTCACCTAGAAGACACAAATTCACATTTTTTGGACACAAACGTGCTTTCATGACATAAACGCGCTTAGAGACTGCATAAACGCGCCTGCCTAGCACAGACGTTCCTGAAACACATAGACGTGCCTATGCTCTGCATAGACACGCCTAAAAGATACAAACATGTTTGCCTAGCACAAACGCGCCTGCACAACGCAAACGCGATCGCATCCTACACAGACGCCTTTTTCGGCACAGACGCACTTGGCACAAACACAGACATGCCTAGCCAGCATAGATGCACCTGACACCAGCACAGACGCACCTACACGTTTTGGACACTTTTTGACATTTTTCTAAAGCACATTTATTGCACTACCTAGCATGCATTTATGACAACAATTAATACAACAAAGTACAAAAAGGTTTTGTGGTACTTACCGGTACTCTTGCATCTACTAGCCTCTGAAATCGGCGAACACGATTGAATCTATGCACTAATGTCATCGCTGCTGACTGTTGCTTCTCAATTCTCTCTCTGCACTCTGATTTCTTAGATGTGTGGATGAGAATGAGAATGTTTTCCCCTCGTGGTCTATTTATAGACTGTCCTAGCCTTAGTCCTAGCCCTCATTTCCCGAGTCAGTCTTCGTTATCCCGTAATTCTGTCACTTTATCCGGTCAGTCCATTCTAGCCTTTCTTTCTTATCACGAGATTGTCTGTGATCTTTTCAGACATTTTTTCATCCAATCTCTCGAGGGGGCAACTTTGTATCAGTTCATCTTATCTTCTTTGAAACAACGCAACAAGCCGCATTGTCTCAAAGAGGGACAAAATGTAGACACCTAAAATTGTCATGTCTAATTAAATAAATATTATCTAAGCCTAATTCTTCTATTAATTAAATAAATCTTTATTTATTTAATTAATTCATTTATCCTCTTCTAGCCTTATTTCTCATTTAAATAAATACATTTATTTATTTAAATTATCCTTTTCCTAAATTAAATAAATATGTTATTTATTTAATTGATCCCACTTCTTTTATTAATTAAATAAATCTTTATTTATTTAATTAAGTCATTAGCCTTTTCTACCCATGACACATGTCATTCATCTCTTAATTCATACACTACCTACCCCTTTCATTATTTTATTATTTTCTTTACCTACCCTCTAATCATAGCTGACCTCCTTTTACACCTCTCAATCTTATCCCTCCATTCCATATAGTGTCTTCTATATAAGGAGATGCTTCCTTCATTATCAAACCCTAACTACCTAGCTAATTCAATTATGCACTTGACTACACTACGCTTTGCACCTTCATATGCGATCCTACTTGCAACCACATTCCGTTCTTTGTTGAGCTCTTGTGCACATAAAATCTGAGAGCAAATATATCAAGCAAGATCAATGGAGATAGGAAGAATGGAGATTCAAACCCTATTGGACATGTGATGGTATAATATTTGTGATTTCATTTGATTTGCATTGTCTTAGGTAATCTTCATATGTTATGGTGGATCTTTGTTGTTGTTAGGCTAGGGTTTTTGTGGTTGAATCCATTTAGTCTTTCAATATTATCATTGTTGTTATCCATTTTCACCGTATACAACAGTAATCATCTTTTATCAATAATCTCCAACAACCTTCTCAATATCCTCATACCAACAAACTTACTGTAATGCCAACAATCTCCCAACTTATTGTAATGTCAACAGGTCTATCTTGGGCAGAGCCACCACCTCTATCATGAAACTCTCTCATGTCAAAATAGTTTGGTTGCACATTGAGCACAAACTCACAATATATTTTTCTCAAAAAATATAATGGCACCTCATAATTATTATAAGGTGGATCATCAAAGACCATCCACCACCTCTGCCAAAAAAGATTCTTCATCTGCACATTGTTACACCAATGTATGGGAAACCTCTTTGCATTAAGAGGTAATGACTAACTTGTTTTGGGATCAACAAAAAGGGCACATATTTGTTGTTTAGAAATATTTTTGTTTTTTACTCCATTGTATGATAGCCCATTGGCATAGAATTGACAACACCTATCCCTAAAGCTTCCCCATTTGATAATTTCTGTGGAAACAGTTATGGCACCACTAGCTAATGTTTCTAGGCTAGTGGTGAGGGATTAATGATGGTCAAGTTCAAAAGTTTTCAATTTTACAATCAGTCTATTGATTTTAGACGTATTTTGTCCTAACTAATTAATTAATTCTTCTTGTGTTTCGGCTGTGCGGTCAAAAGGAGGAATTGGGGGTTGTTCTTGTGTGTTTTCAGGAGGTGCATTTGGTTGTTCTTGTGGGTTTTCAGGAGGTACATTTGGTTGTTCTTGTTCTGGATTAGAAGAATCTGGTTTTTGAAACAAAAAATGAAAAAACCTAATCAAAATTAATGAAATTAAATTCAAAATGTAAAACAAATTGCATAAACTAGAAAGAAAGACAAAAATAAACAAAAACTAACCTTGATCCATAGCCTGGAGGACAAATCTAGCACCCCGTTCGTGGTTTAGGAGAGGAAATGGGGAAAAAACGAAGTTAAAAATATGCTATTCACGGGTAAATGAGACCCAATTTTTTTTTTTTAAACTTTTTTTACCAGGCACTGTGTACGCGGTTTTATTTGGAAAATTAGCGCGTACGCACTCATTTTCCTATGAGCAATGCGTACGCGCTCAATTTCCTAGGAGTAGCGCATACGCTCTCATTTTCTTAAAAGTAGCACATACGCCTTACCTTTTCTAGGCTCGGGAAGAACAAACCTAAGCGCGTATGCGAGGATTTCAAATTTTAAAACCGTGTACGCACTGTTTGTTTTTCCAAGTTTTTTTTGGGTGGTGTCTGTCTACCCCAACTTTATGACAATAATAATACCTCTAATTGAAATCTTAATCCGAAGTTTGGACATTCATATGGTAAAGTTTATTATTCTCATGGTTGGTGCTCATTTAGTTGTCAATCCAAAAATGTAAAACTTGAAATGGGTCTGCAATATATATGCACTAAGCTCCTTAAATGATTATTCTGGATTACTGCAATGACTAACTTTATGCAGAAAGGAAAGCTAGGAATGAAAATGATGAGGAGGTGAAGATGGAAGTTGGTCTTCTTTTGAGGTTGGTGGGCTTTTGTTCTCAATATGCTTCCCAAATCAATCCCTAGGCACAAATGGGATTCTTCTAAACCTTTCTCCTATCTCCTCCTCTCTATTCAACACTGTTTGCACCCTATTGTATTGTACATCACTCCTCCTTACCTTCCATGCTAAGGCATTCAAATCTGAAATGAGGTCCTCTTGTGTGTCACCAAAAATGAACAAGTTTGTTTGTCCAACTGGCTGAATCTCCTTTCTTCCAGGAATGGGCAACTGTTGGAGAACCATGGTTTACCTAACCTTGTTTGCACCTTTAAGGATTTCAATCATATTAATGTGTTGATTGAGCATCTGGATAGGTCTGCAAAGTCTGATGACTGTCCCTCACCTTTCAAGAGTGAAAATATCCAAGTTGGGTGCAAAGAGCGTTGTTCTACTCAAGGCAACTTCTAGGTTCAAATGGTCATTTTGATCCAATGACTTAATGCAATGCTGTGGAGCTTGTAGTAGGGTGTCTCAGGTCTTAACTTATCAATTTTGATGATTTGAAACAATCATTTACTTCTCCTTCCTTGCCGATTTCATGAAATTGTCAAATTGACCCCAAAAGGCTACTAGGATTAGCCCTAGTTTTTAGTGAAAATTGTTCACCCTGCTCAATCTACTAAACTTCATGGAAAACCCTTGGAGATGTGGTCCTTTGATGATGAAAGCTCAAGGATTTTTGCTATGGCAAGTGCTGTACGGATTGTTTGAGGACAGTCCCACAAAATAGGCATTTTTCAAGGGTTTTTGAAGGTTTTAGTGAGGGTTTGCAAATTAAAAGCCTTCTCCATGATACTAGACCCAATTAAATGTTTCAAACCTTGATATGACATATGCCAAACACTCCCAAGGATTCAAAAGCTATCTTAGAATATTGTCATTATGTCAAACAAATGCCATACTGCTGCTTTTACACAAAAATAACAGTCTAGAGGACTGAGACATCGATTTTTTTAAGGTTTTGCATACATTTTGAACATTGGTAAACCAAATACAATGAAAGTCTATCAAATATAGATGCAACCATGACTTGACAGAAGTTGGAACATCCTGCAAAGCAAATAGGAAAGGATTTTTCTATAACTGTTGTTCATACACCCGCCATCACTGCACTTTGACAGTATTAAGACTGTTACAACTATCTTTCTTTGTTTTGTTTACTTCTTCACTCTGTCCCTGGCCTGCAAAAAGGTGTTAATGGCAAGGTAAAACAATGTATATATCCTCTCCAAAGATCTTGTAAGTTTGAGCACTTAAAAGATGCCACAAAGCATGACAACATTATAAGACTGTGACAAAGAATACACTTTTCTAGGATCCTTATTTAGGTCCTTTACAACCAAATGGTGTACCTTATCTTCTTAACATTGAAAACACTTGTAAATACATTCCCATGATGCATAAAAGAGGAATCCATCATTCCATACTGTCCATTAGGAAGGTTGGCAATGAGGTTTTAACAATGAAACAGTGACACACTGTTTTACAGTTTGATTACACCTTTGCTTCTTGCATCCAACCAAGTCATGAGAGAGAAAAGGATGGTAAAAGGCAATGATAACTCTTGCCAACTTAGTTCTTCTTCAACATTTCAAAGTACAGTGCTATGAACAACAAAGTACCATTCAAACAACTTTAAGAATATCCAAGCCAAGTTGTTCACTTCACATACTTGCCATGGGCTTACAAACACTTGTGCATTGCTAGAAAAGGAAAATAGATGTATGATACAGTATGTAGAAAGGGTCCAACAAATTTCCTCAAAGCCACGGATGAAGAGACTTTGAAGAAATTAGTTGGACCATGAATGACCTTCCATTGGAACCACAAAACAATGCCTTTTTCAAGAGCACTTCAAACAAAACTTGTTCAAAATCACTACTCAAACATCAAATGAGATCACACCAATTAAAAACAGGAGTACTACGGACTCATGAAGCCATGGTACGGACTGTACTCTCAAAAGTGCAGGAAATTAGTTAAAACTCACAAAAAAAAGAGCAAAACAAGTATTTCTTTTACTTTTCCAACATGAACCACACATACAATGATGGGAACATGGTTTTTATACATGTGCCAACTTATTGAAGCCTTTGTATGGACGAGTACAGGCTGGAACTAACCAAAACCACCAAAAATAACTTTTTTGCACTTTTTGACAGCTTTTTGACAACTTTTGACAACTTTTGTTGCTCAAAAAGTTGCATTTTGACTCCCGGTGACTTGGCACTCAAACCAATGACTCAACATCATTAGAAACACTAAATAAACATGCTCTAATGCCTTTCAAGGCTTTACAACATCAAAAATTCAAAAATGCTCATTTGGACCCAAAATTGACAGTTTTTGGCCCACTGAGCAAAAAAACAAAAATCTTGGAAACTCTTAAACAAAAATGAGTTCCAAACCCTATTACACCACAAAACAAACCTATTAAACCTACTATAAGCATAAAATAAACACACATGCTTAATTTGCAACAAAATGCTATACCTGCTAGGATTTGAGCATTCAGGTGCTCAGGTGCTCCTGCACCAGAAAATTATAAAAGGCTAAATGAAAACATCACAAAACACTGCTGAAATGATCTAATGCAAATAACATGAATCACACTGTTTTGTCTTGGCTGCAGGAACAGTCAAAGGATCTATTTCCAGTGGCTGAAGGAACAATCCAGTCATGAACTTCTATTACAACTAAGTAAAACTAACTTCAATGATCTTAAACACAGGATCACTCACCAAGTGGGCCCCCTTGGATGAGTGATATCAAACTCTCAGCAAAGAACTATTAATAGATCAGAACAACATATTCTTATTCATTTCTTCCTGAAAAATGATTACATATTCTAAAAGAGAAAATTCAGAATGCTTGACAAAACTCTGCTCAATTCCTTTTCATTATGTCTAACTCTCAGAAAAGAAGGAAGAGCTTATTATAAAGAAAAGATCAACTACAATAGACAACTCAAGTTACGCCCAGAAGAAGAGGCCGATAATTGTCAGATGAAAGAGATAACTGAGAGCTTGACTGCAGGAACCGTGGATCTGAAATCGAACCATAGTATTTTCACATCAAAGCAATATTTTGCAAATTCAATATGCACCAGAGTTAAACTCCCATGGTGAAGTACAACTATTCTGATTATGCCATACATTGTTCTCGCTTGAATCTCCTTCAGTTTGACCTCCAGCTATCTGAACGTGATTCTCCAGTCCTTAGGCGTGAAAGAAAATCATCCACCGCAACATCAATTATTATCTGTACTAAAACAGAAACAACATACAAGGACATGCATATGTATTTTACTTAATTAATACATTCATTAACTCACATATGAAATTATCCTAAATAATCTGCATATCACATGGACAAATCATTTGGCTGCAGGAATAAATTGACATGGCTGCAGGAATTAACCGACAAAGTTCAAACATGATTTCTTAAGTTCAGTTTTAAAACATGGATTACATATAGTCAATTCACAATACCTTACTATCACAATGCAACCCAAAAGATACCAAAAACCTAAGAGTCCTGATAAAAAACATGTCAATACATCGACTTATCATGCTCCCCAACTTTAAGAGTTTGCTGCTCCTGCAGCAAAAGGAAATTTTTTTATTTTTGCTGAAACTCTGAAATCACCAACAATGTCCTGTCCGGTTCCCTTGGAAGGCAAATTCCAATAAAATCCTTTCATTTTCTCCAACCTAGACCATCTAGTTGTTTCTTCCACAATTACATCATAATTTTGTTCTGTTGGTTGGCATGCCAAAAGTGGCCACATAAGGATCAGAGGCTGAAAGATTAATGGCAACCAGCTATTGGATTTTTCCCTGCCTAGCTGTATGTACCTGGAGGCTCTCTGTATAGCTGCATGAAAATTCTGTAATGAGTAGGGTTCTCCCAGTTTTAAATGATCTAGTAGATGATTCCAGCGTTAAGCTAGCCCCTCTAGTGTGGTTGTCTTGTGGGTCTAAACCAATTGTTCATACACTTTATAGACTTCCTCTCTCATTGGAAGTACTATATTACTAACATCATCTCTTATTAGCAACTTTTGCCAATCATAATACAGAACCTTGGGTGCTTCTGATTCCCTCCTCAATGGCAATGGACAATCAAGTTCCAATTTTTCAAACTCCCTGGCTTGTGGTCCTATAATCATCTCATTTTGGATCCATGACATTAGAGCTCTGAGATGGATATCCTAATGTACAACAAAGGATTCCATTCTCTATCTTGGGGTACAACATAGTTATGTAAATATAATTCACATAACAAATTCCTTGCAGCATGTGGGGAGGTTTGATAAGCATGATAGAATTCCTCAGGTGTTTCCAAGGATGGATTAAGGTCCCTAACAATGCGATTTAGTCTAAAATTCAGATACCGCTCTTTCAAGTGTATTGCATAAATTCTTTGGAGTGCCCTACACTGCATTATCTCAGGAACCATACCATAAATCTCTTCTACCTTAGCTTCCAATTCTTTAATTCTATTAGCTTTCTTTCCAATCTCTTTTTGCTACTTATTAATTATCCCTTACAACCTATCCTTCTCTATTTCCCATTGCCTAAAAAATGTTAAAGCAATTGATAAACTAGTTACGGATGAAGGAGGTCTAATAGGTCCTACCTTAGACCATGGGATTTCTTCAACAAACTCCTCATTTTGAGTTGACATATCTCCCACATTTTCTTCAGGTTGCTGTAGAACATCCTCAACAAACTCTTCACATTGCAATGCCACTGAAGCAAGATTTGCTAGCTTATCCATTACAGCTTCTTCCTGAATTTCTTCTTGGATTTCTTCCTCTGCAGGGTTTTCTTGCATTTCCTCTTCCATAGGGTTTTTTTGCATTTCCTTCTCTGCAGCATCTTCTTCTTCTGAAGTTTTTACTGCAATAACTTCTGCTGGATTACTCACAAATTGAGCCTTTTGTGTCCTCCTTCATGTTCTCCTTACATACACTTTTGAAACAGATGCAAGAGTTTTTGTTTTTGTTCAACACCTCTTGGCTGGAGGAAGAATATGTGCTTCCTGCGGCTGGATAACAAATTCTTCATTTGATTCATCCTTTTCCAATTCTTTTCCTTCCCTTTGCAAAACAGGTGAATCTCTTTGAAGAGAGGCAGAGGGTTGTCCTTCGATTGACTTTGCTTCAATATTTCATTCCATAATAATTGCGGCTCCTTTAGCAACTAGCAAACCCTCATCTTCACCAGAAAGATCTTCTGCAACAATCTCTTCTTGAGTCGACGGATTATTTTCAATAGGGGCTTCATCAATCCTAAATTGCAGAATATCCTCGAACACACCCCATTCCATTTGTGAAACATCTCTCAGGGACCGTTGTACAAGCAACTTCACCAGTCCATGATGGCTAACAAAGCGATTTCCATATTTTTTAGTCTCCTTAGCACTTATAGAAATGAGATGATACAAGAAATTTGGGACATTAACTCACCGGTCATGACGCAGATGACTAAGTAACTTGAAGTGAGGTGAATGGAGATTTGAATACCGTCTTTCACATGTAATATATTTCATAATATACAGAGCTACCTGAGGCCAATGTGCTGGCAAAGAAACCCTTCTAATCCCTTGCCTATCCACCATTAAGGGTATGTCAGTAGAAATTGTGAACTTTGCCCTAGCACTCCTTGCATCCTTTGATTTTGGAAAGAGTTCTCCTTCCTGTAGCAACCTTGTGACCTCTGTCATTCGTTGCTCCATAACAATAACCCTCAACCCTCTAACTGTAGCTTCTCTTTCATCAAAGGAATGCATAAATTCCGTAGCTATTTCATCATTGAAATCCCTGATTTTCAAGAAATAAGTCAGCCATGGTTTTGGAAATACTGCACACAGACAACATCCTGTAGCAACCCTTCATGGACCGTTGGTTCATGGCGAATTAGATCACCACCCATCTTTTACTCTGATACTTCCACAACTTCACCAAAATGTTTGACAGTTTCACAAAAACTAAAATCTACATATCTTAATTTTGGCGGCAGAACTTATTATTCACTCATGTGAAATAATAATCATCATAAGTAATGTTAGTTAGGAAATCAATTTGGGATATCAAAAAAACTGATAATAAATCTTATTGGGAAAAAGGACCATAAAGTACCCCCCCCCAACTTAACCTAGCACGTGTCCACACAGGCTGACGAGATTTTGGGTTTGGAGCATATTAAAACAGGATTAAAATCATAATGAACTAATAAATGCATAATTAAAATAAAGTACAATATACACGTACCTGCAATTGGGCGAAAATGATGACGAAATGAAATGAAGTGACAGGTAAGAAAGTGGGATGGAATGTAGTGGATAAAATTTTATGTACGGAGAACAATATTCCCATGGAAATATTTTATTATGATACGGTAAATAAGTTCACTATAGAGGCTACAGGAATATCACCTTTTATCAACATGCTCAAGTGCAACAGGAAGCTCATGAATTGATATAGAATCATTGGTAGTTGTTGCAGGAACTTTGCCATTTGCTGCAAGAACTTATATTTCATTTTGGGGAGCAAACTGCTACAGGAACTCTTCTCTAGTAGCTGGCTTGTGATAAAGTCGTAGTCGGTGTCCATTTACTAAGAGTTTAAATTGAACAGGATCTATTGTGGACAATCGGACTGCTCCATTCTAAAAAACTTCTTCTATCTCATAAGGACCCAACCACCTTGTTTGTAGTTTTCCCATAGCAACCTTATATTTGGAATCATACAGGAGTGCCCAGTCACTAACTTTGAATTTATTTTCTCTGATATATTTATCATGCCATCTGGCTCTTTGGTTTTGAATCAATTCTAGCTGTTGAACAACTATCTTTCTCCATTCATCAAGAGCATTTAATTGTTGAATGTGTTCCTTTTGTGCTTCAGACAATGTCATATTTAGCTGTAGAGTTGTTCTCAAAGTTTTATGCTCAAATTCAATAGACATCATTGTTGTTTTGCCATAAACTATCTCAAAAGGTGTGAATCCAATTGGTGTTTTCCATGTTGTTCTATATGCCCAAATTGCCTTTGAAAGCCGATGAGACCAATCTTTCTTGTGGATAGACACTTTTTTGGTAAGAATAGCCTCAAGCTCTCTATTGGTAACTTCTACTTGGTCATTAGACTGTGGATGATATGGAGTAGATTTCCTGTGTCTTATATTGTATTCATTGACCAAATCTTTTATCAATGTTGATGTAAATTGAGATCCCTAATCTGAGACAATTTCTCTTGGTACTCCATACCTTGTAAATATTTCTTCATAGAGAAACTCAACCACCTTATTATCTCTTGCATGTTGCATAGCTCTAGCTTCTACCCATTTTGTCACATAGTCTGTACATACTAAGATATAAGATTTGCCATTAGAAGGTGGATCAATGGAGCCAACAAAATCTAATCCCCACTTGTCAAATGGTGTAACAGATATTTGAGGATATAGTGGCATCTCATCAGATTTTGTAGGTCTGCCCATTCACTGACATTTGTCACACTTCCTTGTGTACTAAGCTGCATCCTTGTGTAGTGTAGGCCAATAGTAATCGGTATTGAGTATTTTTAGTGTTGTCCTTTTGGCAGCAAAATGACCTCCACATGGCTCATCATGACATGCATGTAAGATGTCATATGTTTCATCCTCTCTAACACATCTTCGCATGACTTGATCAGGTCCAGTATAAAATAGACAATCAACAATCCATGAAAAGTTAAAACTTTTTTCGACTAGCAACCTTCTTTCCTTAGGAGAAAAAGAAATTGGCATCTTAGCTGCAGCTAAATAGTTGGCAATATCAGCATACCAAGGAGTATGAGCTTGTATGAGAAACAAATGCTCATCTGGAAAAGTGTCATCTATCATTGTAGAATCTTCCTGCAATTGAAGACGTGAAAGATAATCTGCAACAACATTAGACTTCCTTGGCTTATCAACAACTGTGATATCAAATTCCTGCATCAACAATAACCAGCGAGCCAGTCTACTGGTGATTGATGGCTTATTCATGAGATATCTAATTACAGTATGATCTGTATGCACAAATATGGGATACCCTGTAATATTGTGTCTAAACTTGTTAAGGGCATATATGACAGCTAGCATTTCCTTTTCAGTAACTGTATAATTCAATTCAGATCCTTGCAAATTCTTGCTGATATAATATATTGCATTTTCCAACTTGTCAACTTTTTGTCCCAGCACTGCTCCCTTGACATAATCAGATGCATCAGTATGGATTTGGAATGGTAAAGACCAACTAGGTCCTTTTAGAACTGGTGCTTGAGTCAAAGCATGCTTAAGCTTTAAAAAAGCTTCATTGCATGCTGTAACTCTGCATCTTTAGTAAGTAGTGTATATAAGGGACTTGCAATTTTGCTGAAATCTTTGATAAACCTTCTGTAGTATCCAGCATGGCCAAGAAAACTTCTCGCATCTTTCTGCTTCACAGGGTCATTAATATGCTGAATAACCTCAATCTTTGTTGGATCCACTTGTATACCTTGTACAGATATATGATGATCAAGGACTATTCCTTTTTCAATCATAATAAAACATTTCTCACTGTTTAGAGACAAGTTGTAGTCTTCACACCACTGCAAAACTTTCTTCAAATTTCCTAATGCTTGATCAAATTCAAAACCATAAGTTGTAAAATCATCCATGTAAATTTCCATAATGTCTTGAGAAATATCAGAAAAAATACTGATCACTGCCCTTTGAAAAGTGGTTGGAGCATTACACAACCCAAAAGGAAGAACAAAATATGCATGAGTGCCCCATGGGCAAGTAAATGTTGTTTTCTCTTGATCCTCAGGAGCTATTTGTATCTGATTATAGCCACTAAATCCATCCAGAAATTAAAAATATCTCTTACCAGCAAGAGAATCCAATACCTGATCCACAAATGGCAGTGGAAATCAAGGCTCTACAATCAACACATACTCTCTATTTGCCTCCCTTTTTAGGAACTATCACCAAAGGTGATACCCATTGACTGTCAAAGATAGGATAGATAAACCCAGCTTTCAACAATTTCTACAATTCTTCTTTAACTATCTCCTTCAAGGCAGGATTGACTCTTCTTTGAGGTTGTGTGAGGGGGCAACACTCATCCTTTATGTAAATGCAATGAGTACAAATTGTTGGATCAATTCCATTCATATTCTTGTAATCCCATGCAAAAGCATTTCTATGGAGTTTCAGCAAGTCCACTAGGCTATCCTTTTGAGTATTTGCTATATTTTTATTGATGTTCAAATATTTATTCAATTCAACCTCTATCTTGATAGTAAGATCAATCTGATTTATATCAGAAATATGAGAATAAGACAATTCCTGCGGCAACAAGGTATGCAAGATATCAGTGGCTGCAGGAAAGTCCAACCCTACAATATTCGAAACCAATTCCTGTAATTCTTGGTCTTCTATTAATTCATTTACCAAGACTTTATAAAGGATTGATTCTTCATCATATAACTGCATGAGTGGCACTCAATTAATCATCATAAGGTGATTAATAGAGTCAATTTCTTCAGATTCCTCTCTCGAAATAGGCCAAACAGCCTGTTGCTACTCAAGCTAAGGTTGTGCAGGGGAATACAAGGCTAATGTTTTTGTGGAACTGCCATTTGAAATAGTCATGTCTCCCGATCTACACCCAATATATGCATTAGCTATTGCAAGCTATGGTCTTCCCAAAATGACTGGATATCCCCCCAATGTTGCTTTTGGAGATAAAATCATAAAGTCTGTAGGATATTCCCAGGAATCTAGAATAACTACTATATCCTCTATGATACCATTAGATCTTACTGCAGAGCCATCAACAAATTGGAGAACTGTGGGTGTAGCCCTTAAACTATCTATCTCTAGATGTTTCATTACTTCCCTTATCATTACATTAATGGTTGCCCCTAGATCAACTATAACATTTTTTATTTGACTGCCATTAATGACTATACTCACAACAGGACTACCTGGATCAAAATACTTTGGAATAACAATTTTTCCTAACATAATATCAGCTAATTGACCCATAACATGAATTGTTTGTGGATTCTTTTTCTTTCTACCAGGTTTCTTTAGACATGCTTCTCTCAATGCCTTACCATATATTGGGACATCCTTTATTGCTTGCAACAATGGAATTTTAACACAAATATGCTTCAGTTGATCAAGAATATGAAAGCTTTGTTGTTGTTCAGTGGAAACTTTTTTGTCTTTCAGTCTATGGAGAAATGGTGGTAATATTTGATTCTGAGGTATTACATCTTTAGGATCAGAGATTGGCTGCTCTTCTTGTACCTCAATAATAACTGGTTGAAAGGGATTAGGTAGAGTTGTGTTAGATCGAAGGTGAATATCATCTAGTGATAAAGAATAGGATGGGTATTGATTAGCATCAGCTGAATAATCTTGTTGTTGTTGCTGAGATTTGATATTTGGATTAGGCAATGGTTGAGTAGGCAGTTGTGTTGGCTTGGGAGGTGGTGTTGTAGCTGCAAGAGGTGACATTAAAGCAGGAGGTTGTGGCTGCTGAACAGGGGGCTGATATCCAAAAGATTGGGATAACCATGATGGGTTTCCCCTCCATTGAGAGATAGGTTGCCAATTCCCTTGAAACTGGTTCCTTGCACCCTAAGGTGGATACCAGTTTCCCTGTGGCTGCTGCCACTGGGGAATTTGATTAGCAAATTGCTGTCCTTGGCCTTGTGATCCATACCAATGTGGATAATTACCAAAATTTTGAGAATACTGTGGTTTCCATTGGTTATTTGGTGCATAAGAATTACCACTATAACCAGAAAAGGAAAGTGGATCAAGTGGCATACCTTGTCTTTGAAAATTTGGTCTTCTTTGAGCAACATAAAAGACTTGTTCATCCTCACCTTGAATTGGTTTGAAATCAGGTACTTCAACATTTGCAACCATCTTACATCTACAATCTTTCTTTCGCTACTTACAATGAGGACATAATTCTACAAGAAATGCATCAGCTTCCTCATGCTTCTTCTTAACTGCCAATGTATCCAACTGAGTAGCCATATTGTTTATAATGTCCTCCTTGAAATATTTTAACAAATGGCTAAGTTCCAATCTAGAAACTCCAGTTCTAGATGATGATGATGATGCCCCTGGCTTAAATCTCCTATTCTTCTTAGAAGTAGATCTGGAATATTTCTTGCAAATTTGTCCTATTTCAGCCCAAGTAGATTGTGTAATGTCACCTCCCTCCATGAGATCTAAGGAATCGGTGCATTCATCACTGATACCCCTCAAGAATATATCAATTTGAGGGAATCTTCATTCAGAGTACTATGCTTGGACTTCTTGACACTAAACAAAAACCTTTCCAGATAATCCTCAAGGCTCTCATCTTCAGTTTGTGTCATTCTAAAGATATCATCCCCATGATGATCAGTGCCTCTACAATAATCTTTGTATTTTGCAAGAAACAACCTTTTCATCTCATCCCATGTATTGATTGTGCTACTACCCAAGCTCATAAACCATCTCAAGGATGACTCCTTCAAAGTGGCTGGAAAATTTTTGAGTCTATGCGCATCTATAGTATAATCAAAACTCCTACAGAGAAGATCAAACTCAAACAGAAATGTATCCGGATCCTCTGTCACCAACTCATAGAATTTAGGAAGTGAAGATGCTGGAATGTTCTTGAGGTTAGCATTATCATGCTAGTCAGAGATGGGAAACTCAAATGTTGGACCAGGTGGTGGTGGATTATTTCCAACAGGAGGTGGGTTCCCTTGCATTGGACTTGTGGGGGTTATTACAATAGGCAATTCTTCTTCTTGTGGACCAAAAAGGAACTAAAGACTACCTTCTGGAAATTCAGACTCAGGGTGATTCAAATTTTGTGGGACTTGATATAGTTCAGAAAAAGGATTTATAGCTGGAAAATTATCTTCTGCATGAGTAGTATGAGTGGGCAAAAATCTACCTCTGGCATCTCTTCTTCTATTATGCATGCAGATTCATGAAATTTCTAATAATTAACTAGAAACTAAAATAATCATAAAAGGTTCTTAGCTTGACACCATCCCCGACAACGGTGCCAAAAATGTCTACCCCAACTTTAATGACAATAATAATACCTCTAATTGAAATTTCAATCTAAAGTTTGGAGATTCATATGGTAGAGTTTACTATTCTCGTGGCTGGTGTTCATTTAGTTGTCAATCTAGGAACGTAAAACTTGAAATGGGTCTACAATATATATGCACTAAGCTCCTTAAATGATTATTCTGGATTACTGCAATGACTAACATTATGCAGAAAGGAAAGGTAGGAATGGAAATCATAAAAGGCTAAATGAAAGCATCACAAAACACTGTTGAAATGATCTAATGAAAATAACAAGAATCACACCATTCTGTCTTGGCTGCAGGAATAGTCAAAGGATCTATTTCCAGTGGCTGCAGGAACAATCCAATCATGAACTTCTACTGCAACTAAGTAAAACTAACTTCAATGATCTTAAACACAGGATCACTCACCAAGTGGGCCCCCTTGGATGAGTGATATCAAATTCTCAGCAAAGAACTATTAATAGATTAGAACAACATTCGTATTCATTTCTTCTTGAAAAATGATTACATATTCTAAAAGAGAAAATTCAGAATGCTTGACAAAACTCTGCTCAATTCCTTTTCATTCTGTCTAACTCTCAGAAAAGAAGGAAGAGCTTATTATAAAGAAAAGATCAACTATAATGGACAACTCAAGTTACGCCCAGAAGAAGAGGCCGATAATTGTCAGATGAAGGAGATAACTGAGAGCTTGGCTGCAAGAACCGTCATGAAACCGAACCACAGTCTTTGCACACCAAAGCGATATTTTGCGAATTCAATATGCACCAGAGTTAAACTCCCATGATGAAGTACAACTGCTCCGATTATGCCATACATTGCGCTCGCTTGAGTCTCCTTCAGTTTGACCTCCAGCTATCTGAACGTGATTCTCTAGTCCTTAGGCGCGAAAGAAAATCATCCACCACAACATCAATTATTATCTGCACTAAAACAGAAACAACATACAAGGACATGCATATGTATCTTACTTAATTAATACATTCATTAACTCACATATGAAATTATCCTAAATAATCTGTATATCACAAGGACAAATCATTTGGCTGCAGGAATAAATTGACATGGCTGTAGGAATTAACCGACAAAGTTCAAACATGATTTCTTAAGTTCAGTTTTAAAACATGGATTACATATAGTCAATTCACAATACCTTACTATCACAATGCAACCCAAAAGATACCAAAAACCTGAGAGTCCTGATAAAAAACATGTCAATACATCGACTTATTAGTGTCCACTTTTCTAACCACCATCTTTGTGCACACGCCCATGTATATATGTATATGTATGTATATGTATATGCATATACATACATACATATGCATGGATGTATGTATGTATATATTTACAAGCACATATACATACACACACACACATATATACATATATATAACATATGCATATACATATACACATATGTATATGCATATGTGTATGTATTAAGCCTTGTTTTTGAAACCATTGAGATACAGTGGATTGATATGGAGACTTTGCAGTTAGCGCAGGGATCTAGATCTAGTTATTGGGCTCGAATTAAGGGCTACGCAGTGACACATTCCAGGTCCATTGGAAGCGTCAGTTGAAGCATGTGTGTGTGTGTGTGTGTGTGTGTATCTTTTTCCTCACCTATTTATACATATACGCATTTATAGAAAGTATGTCAAGCATAAAGGCATATAAAATGCAACCCTCTTTTCCATACTTTATACATGTAAGGGTACTCACTACAAGGAAATGGTGAACAAAGTTGGACACTAAGTAGTAGATTTCATTCAATGCATAATAAACAATTAAGTTGCGCTTCACAAAGCTAGTTTGCAAACACAACAAATGTATATCGAACACCAAGAAATGACTTGCCATCGCAACCCATTAGAAAAACAAAGTTCAACTTAATAATTCTTGGCACTGTCCTAGAGCTTTGTTGTGTACCTCAGTGTTATACACAATTTTCATTTCAAAACCCTTTATCACCCAATTATTGAAACGTAAAACCCTTGTCCATGCATTTTCCTAGGTCTACACAAGGCCTTAAACACAGACAAACAACAACAGAGAAATTTTCAACTATCTTTCACCCAAGAGAAAGAACAAATAGCAGGAGTAAGAAATATCCAACCTAGACAACCTCCCCCAAAAATGACCTTTGCAACAAAATCACCCGAAAATAATATGCTTTGTAAACCCTAGCCACCCCAAAATGAAACTCTTTGCAGATACAAAAAATGAACTATTTTCACAAACAACTACCTCTCCAACAACTATCTTTCATAAAATACACCGACGCAATTTTTATTTCAAAACCCTTTATCACCGAACTATCAAAATTGTAAAACCCTTGTACATGCATTTTCTCAGGTCTACAAAAGGCCTTAAACAGAGACAAATAGCGATAGAGAAATCTTCCACTATTTTTCATAACAAACAAAGACGAACACACATAGTGCATAAACAAATAGTATAATGTGTCTGATATTCACCACACCACCTTCTTTTTACCAAATTCTCAAAGCCCTTTCACACCCATTTTCCAAAGCTTCAACTATCTTTCCTAAAAAATAATACATTGCTACAAAATAAATGCCTATAGGTGTAAATATTTTATCAATTATTAAACCATTCTATTTGAAAAGAAAACAACACTTTGCTTAAAAAAAATCTACCATTATAATTAAATACTATAAGTAAATTCAAACCAAATGATAATAATTCGTCCGATATTCACCACAACACCTTCTTTTTACCAAATTCTCAAAGCCCTTTCACACCCATTTTCCAAAGCTTCGATTATCTTTCCTAAAAAACACAAACAAACACACATAGAAAACAAACAAATTGCAGGAGTAAGAAATATCCAACCTGGACAACCTCCCCCAAAGATGAACTCTGCAACAAAATCACCTGAAAACAATATGCTCTATAGACCCTAGCCACCAATTCTCAAAGCCCTTTCACACTCATTTTCCAAAGCTTCGACTATCTTTCCTAAAAAACAACACATTGCTACAAAATTAAATACTATTAGTAATTTCAAGCCAAACAATAATAATCCGATATTCACCACAACACCTTTTTACCAAATTCTCAAAGCCCTTTCACACACATTTTCAAAAGCTTAACACACATATAGAACAAACAGAGATCAGTAGTAAGAAATATCCAACCTGCACAAACTCACCCAAAAATGACCTCAACAACAAAATCACCCAAAAACAATATGCTCTATAAACCCTAGCCACCACAAAATGAAACTCTTTGCAGTTATAACAAATGAATACCGAATGCCAAAAAATAGACTTACCATCCCAACCCAAGACGAAGTGCTCTATTCAATGCATAATAATTATTCAAATATGCCTTGCCATCACAACTCAACACAAAGTACCAAGCGATAAATTCCACACGTGTTGCCTGTCAGGAATGTCGTGTCACCAATCAGACAAGCCGCGTTCATTGGGAAACCTTGTCGCAAAGCAAGCCACATTCACCGGAAAAACCCCACCTCAAAGCAACTGTCAAACAAACCACATTCACTAGAAAAACTATCAGAAAAGAACTTTTTCGGATGACTCACAATTTGTTGGCAAAAAATCCCCATACTAAATGCCCATCGACGTAATTATTAATTAAATAAATAAAATATACTACAAATTCATGTCATCATAATCATCATTCATGTGCTAGGCTCCTCCCACTTTATCCTCTTTGCCTCCTTTTAAGGGTTACATTCATTATCCTCTCTGTCATAACTTTTTTGCACTGAAAAAAAATAAAGAACTGGGAATGTATTTATGCTAGTATATAGGCCTATATCTTTATAAAAAAAAGTACAAAAATATTTTATATTTTTTAAATATAGTAATTACTTAGAATAATTTGAAGATAATTTACTAAAGATAGTTATTTAAAAAATTAATAATTACAAAGTAGGAAATTTTAATTTTAGATATGAAAGATAAAATTTATAAATAAGTTTAATTAGATTTTTGATGAAAATTACTCCTACTTTATTTCCAATCTTGTAGTCATCTAATTTTTTGTAATTATCAGTAGTATGAAATGCATTTGGCACTAACATAAACCTAAAGATTGCATTCTTTAAAATTTGCAAAAAATATTAGATTCTTGATGAAAATTACTCCCACTTTATTTCCAACCTTATAGACATCTAAATTTTTGTAATTATGAGTAGTTATGAAATGCATTTCGCACATGCCAATGACCACATTGCACCCCTTCCTTCTTGGATAAACCATCAAGGCACTGTTGTTCTTTACCATTATACCTAGCATGTACATTAACCTTCTCTAACTCCCCTCTACCACCCATACATTTCATATTCGTCTCTTGTTTTTCTAATGTAATTCTTTTAGTTTTATTTGATACAAAAAATAAAATAAAATCTCTCGACATAAAAAAAAACCTTATCTTCGAGAGAAAATGAATGCCGACAAGCTCTGCATTATTTATGATTGCTCATACATACAATTCAACAAAATCCTCTCACATCACTTGAAATTTTTAACCAATAAAATATATTTTAAAAAAATCAAAATTTTGAAAAATTAAATATCTTATATCTACATTAACAAAATTTAAAATATAATATTTTAAAAAATGATAAATTTTAATTAGCTGAAGATATTTAATCAGAATCATTAAAAGTTGCACCTTGATAGAATTAATACTAGCAATTGCACCTTAGTGTGCAATGGGTATGTCAAAAGAGGTGTGTAAGGTGAATTAAAAAAAACATTGGTCTATTTTTTTTGCATATAATTGGGCAATACATGAGGTCACTTGTTAGGTCATAATGTTGGTTGTGCAACAAAGTTCTCATTAGAGAAGTGATTGCTTCAGATTAACTATGCATCCACTTATAGTGATCCAATCATAATTGAAACAAAACCTTTAAATTGAGAAGAAAATCATGTTTCATTACCAACAATACATGGTAAGAGCAAGAGAGAGGTTGAGATAGTGCTAGAAGGGGGAAGACATAGAGGGGCAAAGAGTGAGAGAGAGATGGGTAAAGAGATGAAGATAGAGATATAAATAGAGTTAGAGATAGAGATGGAGAATAAGGAGAGGAACATGGAGAGGAGGAGAGAGATATAGAGAGATAAAAGAGAGAGGGGAGAGGAATAAATAAAAAATGGAAAAGAAAAATAAAAAGAGAGAAAGGGAGAGATAAAAAGATAGAGATAATAAGTGATATATAAAGAGAGGGAGAGATATAGTTGTAGAGAGAGAGACAAGGATAACTAGATTGAGTTAGAAGGATGGATGAAATAAGTGATAGGGAGAGATAGATATAGAGAAGAATATGTGTGTGTGTGTGTGTGTGTGTGTGTGTGTACACACACACACACACACACACACACACACACACACACACATATATATAGAGAGAGAGAGAGGCATGTCTAGAGATATAGGGGAGAGAGGAAAATATAGGTAGAGATGAATATAGAATGAGAGAAGAAGAGGGAAAATAGATAGAGAGATAAAGAGAGGTACACGAAGATAGAAATATAGAAAGACAGGGGGATATAGAGGAAGAGATAGAGAGAGATCTGTAAACGAAGAGGGAGAGATACATATAAATAGATGATGAGATAGAGTGAGAGATAGATATCTAAGAACATATAGAGAGAGGGGGAGAGGGGGGAGAGATATATAACGAGATTGACAAACACAGAGATATAGGGATAGACACATAGAGATGGAAAGAGGATGAGATCAATAGGGGGATATAGAGGGAGAGATGCACATATATTGGAAGAGAAATGGAGAGATGTAGAGATATACACAAAGAGAAAGAGAGATATAGATAGAGATAAGGAGATAGATAGGGGGATAGGGAGTGAATGAGCGAGGGAGAGAGGGGGAGAATTAGAGAGGAGGGGAAGGTAGATAGAGCGCGCACGCACGAGAGAGAGAGAGAGAGAGAGAGAGAGAGAGAGAGAGAGAGAGAGAGAGAGAGAGAGAGAGAGAGAGAGAGAGAGAGAGAGAGAGAGAGGTGACAAAGACAAGTAATAGATAAAAAGGTTTAGACCTTAGAAAGAGGGAGAGTGATAGAGAGGGGGAATATAGAGAGATAGGGAGTGTATGTTTAGAAAGAGTAGAAGTAGAGAGATATAAAAAGAGGGAGTAATGGGGAGAGAGGAAGACAGGGATAGATAAGATAGAAAGATTGAAAGAGGGATGTATAGGAATAGAAAGATATGGAGATAAGGGTAGAAAGGAGAGAGAGAATAGATATAACTTGTAAAATATAAAGGTGGTGAGAGAGAGGAAGAGATGGAAGGAAATGGAAAGGGGAGAGGGAGGCATGGAGATATAAAGATAAATATATAGGAAGTGATATGTGAAGAGGTAGAGAGGGATATGGAGAGAGAGAGTAGGAGAGATGAGGGAGGAGGAATGCATGAGATCTAGAGATAGAGAGATAGAGGTAGTAAGGGAGAGGGAGAAATAAGGAGTATGTATTTGTGTGAATGAGAGAGATATAGAGATAGAGATAATGAAGGATAAATATGGAATGTGTGTGAGTGAAAGATATATATATATATATATATATATATATATATATATATATATACATAGTGAGGGAGAGAGGGAGGAAGAGGACATAGAAGTAGAGATACATAAAAAGAGGGAGCGAGAGGAGGAAAGGGAGATATACAAAGATAGATATAGTGGGAATGCTAGAGGGGGCAAAGAGAGAGATACAAGGAGAGGTAAGGAGACATAGATAGCACAAAGAGATATAGATTGAGATAATAATCAAATGGCATGTTATCCTTAGTATAACTCTTCAAGGACACAACTATATATAAATTTATTGGTATGAAATGACTAATCAATAGTTAGTTGCTCTCTCTTGCTCTCTTGTTCTAAAAGTTTAATTTAGGTTTTGAGTTGGAATTTATTTTATTATAAAAATTAAAATAAATTTCAAATATTTAATTACTCTAGAATAAACAAAATTTTAATAAGACATAAATACAAGTTAGATTAATTCTAATATCTTTTAATTATTATTTGTAATTCCATGACATAAATAATTTAAATTAAATTTTAACTTAATAAATAAATTATCTTTTTTTTTATATTAGATATCGAGAGTCCAAAATCGGAGAGTTTATACAAAAAGATAAGGTGGGAGGCAGAGCCTCAACTGCCAAACTGTGAAACCAGAGAGAGTAATATATACATTTATCTCTTAATCATATCAAAATATGGGGACACAATAGAGTATAGCACTATTGGAGAACCTCGCCCTGGTCCTCCAGCCATGTGGTCCAACCTTGTACTCCTTCCATCCATACCACCTTCTTTCTTGCTAGGATCTGGGAGCACATCTCTATCCTGTTGAAGGGAGGAGGCCTACTATCCTGTAGATCCTTTATCAACTTCTTTACTGCCTTATTAAAGGAGGTTTGAATTCTTTGCAAGCCTAGACCATTTGTAACCATCTTGCATCTCATAAACAAACATGGCTGCTCTGCCATCTTTGAGGAATCGCAAGAGTTTGTTTCTCTCAATGTTCATCAGAAAGCAAACCTGCACAACAATTTTGTAATGTGTGAGTTTTTTAAAAAACTCAGTACGTTCCCTTGTATTACCTTGAAACTTCTCCTCATTCCCAAGTTTCCAAATAAACCAAAGAATGTAAGAAGATAGAATTTGCCAAAACTAGATTAGTATCCTTCCTCAGTCCTTGAATAAAATCAATAACTATATCAAAAGTGTAGACATTTTTTGTAATAGAAATTCCAAACAGTAACCAAATTTCTCTAGCAAAAGGGCAGTCAAAGAAAATGTGGCGCGTGGTCTCAGGTTTTCTGCAGACAGAACACCGATCATATGCAGCCGATTTATTCCTAATAGGTAGTCTATCCAATATAAGTTGCCATCTGAAGCATTTGATCTTAGGGGGGATGGGGGATCGCCAAAGCTTCTCAAAGGTTTTCTGCCAAGTGTGGGGGGTATGGTTGACGTACCACAGAGTGTTGATATGATCGATCACCGAGGTATCACTATTGAGCAGGGTATAGATAGACTTGGCTTTGATCTTGGGGAGGGTGGAGCCACCCTTCCATAGGAATGTAAGGTACCTATGGGTGTCTACTTGTGTGCTCTTAGGGAGATTAAAGGGAGTGCATGCATTTTTAATCATGTTGTAGGTCCTCTTATGTGATGTAGGGAGATCATATTTAGTGCTAACAGCCTCCCAGCTGATAAGGTCATCATGTTCTAGTATATCCATAATATACTTGATTCCTTTATTATGCCAGTGCTTAGCAGAGCAACCTTGGGTTAAAGCAAGGGGTTTAGAGTTATGATGTAGGTTCCACCATATTGACCTTTCATCGTGGAGGGTATTGTCACAGTTAATGCTAGAGTTGTTGATAAGACCACACACATGCTCCTAGGCTTTCCAGATGGATTTAAACACCCAGGTGCCTTGGACAGACACAGGGAAACCGCCTGCAATCGAGTCACTGAACGGGAGGGCTTTCCAGGATTTGGCAGTTTTTGGGGACACCATTTTGTATGTTGCTTCTGATGAGGATTTTCCATGGTTCTTGTCCTTCTAGTGAGTGAAATATCCATTTGGCTACGAGGGAGAGTCCTTGCAGCCTAAGATCCTTGAGGCCCAGCCCACCAAGTTTTTTGTCTAAGTGGCACCAGGTCCACTTGACAGCGTGAGCTTTTCTTTTACCCTTGCCATTAGACCATAGGAATCTTCTGATAGCCTTTTGGATTTCAAAGACTTGGTAGTTGCTGAACCTCCACACAAAGGAGTAGTATATGCTGTAGGAAGAAAGGATTTTTTGGCAGACTTGAATCCTGCCAGCAAGGGAGAGGACCCTATTGTCTCACTTGTTGAGTTTACTGTCTATTTTTCCCTTGACCCAACTCCACATGTCTCTAAGAGAGGGAGATATAGAAAAGGGGATACCAAGGTATCTGACTAACTTATTTGGTCCTCCCCATGCATATCCAAACTGGTGAAGCCAGTCTGGAGGGTTATCTTTCCACCCAAGTAGAATGGATTTGGTGCTAGAAATCCGGGCTCCAGATGCTCTACCAAAGGTGTCAAGTTTTTGATTAAGGGAATCAATATTGTGTCTTGAGAGCTTCAGGAACAACGAGGTATCATCGACAAACTGGATGTTGATCAGTTCAGAGTCATCTGGCATAGTAATGCCTTGGACTTTGGGGGATAGGGTGCCATCTCTAAGGAGATAGTATAGGGCATCTGATGCAATGACAAACAGAGCAGGGGCAAGGGGGCAACCCTGCCTAATTGATCTAGACAGAGGAATATGCTGGGAGAGAGTCCCATTGACTTCGATCAGGGCAAACGCGTCCTTGAGGAGGATCCAAACATAATCACAAAACTCGCTAGGGAAGCCAAAGGCGGAGAGCATCATGAGGATGAAATCCCATTCCACCATGTCATAAGATTTCTCAAAGTCGACAAGGAACATGGCAGTGTCTTGGTTCAAGGTTTTGGCCCATTCCATGGATTCCCAACTAGTTACAAGATTCTCCGAGATATATCTACCTTTAATGAATCTTGTTTGGGTAGAGCAAATGAAATTGGGAAGGATCTTCTCAAGGCGAGAGGCTAAGGCTTTGGCTAGGATTTTGTAGGAGACGTTGAGGAGGGTGATTGGCCTCCAATTTTTAATTAGGGCTTTGTCCCCCTCTTTTGGAATAAGCTTAATAATACCCCTATTTAGGAACTCCCCCAGGGTGCCAGTGTCAAGGGCTTCATTGTAGATATCATAGAGGTCATTAGAGATCCAGTTAATGTTGGTTTTGTAGAATTCAGCAGGAAGTCCATCGGGGTTTGGGGCCTTGGTATCCTTGAGAGCCTTAATGACATCCTTAATTTCTTGCACAATTATCTTAGCTTTGAGGAGGAGAGCTTTGTCCTCAGAGATTCTATTAGGAATAATGGTCCTACACTTGGTACGAGCATCTATCGAGGCCTCATTATCCTCCGACGTAAACAGAGTCTTGTAAAACACTTCAAAGGCTTCTTTGATATCATTGATATCCAGGAGTTCCTTATCATCTACCATTATTTTGTCTATTTTTGCTCTGGTTTGTTTTTGCTTGAGTAGATTAAAGAATATCCTGGAGCCTTTATCACCAAATTGGAGCCAGTGGTTACGGGCTCTGATGAAAGCACCTCTGAGTTTAACTTGCTGGTGTTTTCTGAGGATATTTCTAGCCTCGGAGACCTGATTGGCCAAGGTAGGGGAAGAGGACTGCAATTGAATTTATTGTTCTAGGGAGTAAAGCCGAAGAGTAAGGGTTTTTTCTAGGTATCTAAAGTCCTTGGCTTTTTTCTGGCCAATGGTTTGGAGTAGTTTCTGCCAGGAGGAAATGTTCCTCTTCCATTTGAGAATGTGGGATTGGGGGAGATGTGGTTGTAGATTGAAGAGTCTAACTATTTTGATGGCATTTAGGACTTCCTCATCTTGTAGCAAGGAAGTGTTAAGTAAAATTTTCTTATTGAGAGGGTGGCTAGGGGTGATGGAGTTCCTGATGTTAATGATGGCTAAGATGGGGAAGTGATCAGACAGGGTAGTTGGTAAGATTGGAACCGCATTCCCAAACTAATTGGGGGAAAAGGAGAAGAAGTCCTTATTAGCATAGAATCTATCTAGCCTGGAGTATATTCTATTAGTGTTTTGCTGAAAGTTGCACCAAGTGTACCATAGGCTAGGGGTATCAGGTTTGGTGCCTTCCAAGGGGTCAAATAACTACAGATGTTGTTTAAACCTGTCCCAGTGAAAGAGGTTTTCCGTTCAAACGGAAGTCCCCCAGCCTTGTCATCCTAACATTTAGTCATGTTAAAGTCTCCAGCCATGACCCAGGGGATATTTGGGAGGGAAGTTAGCCAATTCCAGAGGGATATTCTTTCCTTGTAATCGTTAGATGCATATATGGAGCATATGCCAAAGCAAGTTCCTTTAACATCTAATGTAACCCAAGCCACTCTATTATAGGGGGAGGTTCCTTTATCCTTGAGGTACATTGTCCATTTAGGGGGAATAAGAAGGCCAACTCCTCCCTTTCCTCTCGAGTGGTTGGTACAGATTTTGATTGCATCTCTCCAAATGAAGTCAAGTGTGGTGTCGAGAGAGAACCCAACAGATTTAAGTTCTTGTAACATTAGAAAATCTAAATTTTTATGGTAATCCAGAAATCTTTTAATAACAAATTTCTTGTCAGGCGACTCAAGGCCTCGAATGTTCCATGATATGTACTTCATTAAAGTGGAGGATTTAAGAGGGGTTGGTAGGGAGACCGTGTTGATCTCCAGGCTTCTTCTTATTTTTGGAGCCCACAGGTCTACCTTTTTTTAATTTAAGGAGTATCCTTTCATAAGGTCCTCATCATCTTCACTGTTTTTGGGAGGCTCAACTCTAATATTTGAATTTCCTCCTATGTCGGACCCAGATAGCTGGGAGCCTGGAAAGCCAAGGAGCATCGTGCTAGATCTAATTTCTTCTAGACCCTTATTGGCATAAATAACTTCTATAATATGATTGTCCTCTAGTTCTTTGAGCGTAGATGCAGTCGAGGGGTTGATGGTGCTAGTATCAGTAATAAGTCCTGCAAGTGTAGAGGAGACTGATTGTTTGGGGGTTCCGGATCTGAGGATCATTGCAGGGTTATCACTAACACTAGCATCATCAGCGCCACGATTAGGGTTTTCCAGATTTTTGACCATATTTTTAACCACAGAATTGACAAGGGTTTGTGCAGGGTCCTGGGGTTTATGATTAGAGGCCAATTGGTTGGTATTTGAGCGACTATGGTTTAGGGCATTGTGATGGGTAGTTTTACGTCTTCGTTTCCTTGAAGTAACAAGTTGAAAGCAACCAGAGGGCGACTCTACAAGGTCTTCTGGAGGGTCGGAAACAGGGATGCGGGGTTCAAGGGCCATAGGTGCATGGTCAGGATTCAGTGGGTTTACTCCATTAGGAATGGAACCAGGAGCCGCGGTCACCACGTTAGCAAAGTGAAGAGGAGGAGAATTTAGGTCATTAATGGTTTTAGGGTTTACAGAAGTCTCAACTGAATTATTCTTTTCTTTCCTGTGACTAATAATTGGGCAGTTTTTTACGAATATGCCCTTCTTTCTTGCAGAGAAAACAGGCATTCAATCCTCCAAGCATTTCAACTGGACAGACGAATGTGTCTCCATTAATATCTAGGTTTAAAGATGGTGGGATGTTGATTCCGGGTTTAATTGAGACAAGCATTCTTGCGTCAAGGTTGGGTACTAGCCTAGGAGTTTCATCAATCCGAATTGTTTTGCCAAATGGTTCCATTAATTGGGGAAGAAAACACCACAGAAAGGGAGCGACATCTTTGAGGATGACCCACCCGGGAGAGGATAGTGCGAGGACTTCCTCATTAACCGCCTCCGGAGACCAGGCTAGGGCTCGAAAGGAGGTATTCCCGACCGTCCAGTATTGGCGTTTAAGTGCTCCCAATTGGGATTCATGCGAGTTAAAAAAAATGAGGAAAAGACCTCTCTGTATTTGCCTACAGAATGTGATTTTAAGCCCTAATTTAAGATTCCATAGATTATGAAACCAATTATCTACGAATTTCCTAGGTGGGCATTTTTGAGCATCAACACAAGCAAAAAAGATAGCAGTGTCACATAACCTAAGCTTTTCCGAGGCAATTTCATTCAACATTTCAATATTTGGCGAAATGCAGAAGGAGTCCGAGGTAATGCAAGGGCACTTACCGTCCTTACTGGGTCCTTCGTCTGCAGGAGCCTTAAGGAATTGCGCCGACGAGTGGACTCCATTCGCAGGCAGGGCGACGGTCTCAACGCAAGTCTTTTTTAGGGTTGGGTTTGTTTGTGGCGTGGGTTTAGATCTATTAATGGTATCTCTGTCTGACTTTGGCTCCATTGGAGACCAGGGTTAGGGTCCCGCAGGATGAGCAGATGGGTGGTGGAGTTAACCGTATTAATTGTTGCAGAGTAATTAAAACACAAAGCAGGTAAAGCAAGTGGAGGGGGTAGGAAATGCAAACCGGGTGGAGGAGCTTAACTCCTTCACGTAGATGCCGAGGTACCCACGTCAGCCCTTGAGTGCCTTGATGTTGCTTCCACCTTCAGGGAGAGATCACGGCCGAAAAAACGCAGACCATCCTTATAAACATAATTTTAGATAATTGCAAATCTCATGGAGAGTTAATTTGAAAAGAAATGTGAATGTAGATGTAATGTTTTCATAAATAAATTATCTTGAAAAAAAGAGTAGAAGAATTAAAATAAATTAAAAATTAGAATATCTAATAAAAGAAGGTAACATTAAAAATATTCTCATCAAATTAAGAAATATTTTAATTCTAAATATGATTATTATACAACAACTAACATTTTGATAAGATAAATAATTATAAATTAAATAAATTTTAATAAATTTTAATTATTATTTGTAATTTCATAAAAAGACATAAATAATTAAAATAATTTTTACACTTAATGAAAATTAATTAATGAAACAAAAAGGAAAAGATGAATAGAATAAAACTAATTATTTTTTTAATATTATTTTTTCCTTGTAGAAACTTAATAATATATTTATTTTCCTACTTTTAGCTTTATTTTTTTTAAAATATTTTTTTTTCTTTGTAGAAATTTAATAATACATTGATTTTTCTATTTTTCTTTTTCTTTTTAAAAAAATTAGAAAACAAAATAGAATATCTTAATAAAATAAATAATATTGAAAAACTATTCTTATTAGATTTTTTCTTTTATGAACATTCTTGTTCTAATTAATTAATATATTTAAATATGTATTTTTTAGTTTTTTATCATATAATATATCTTTTTAAAATTTAATTTAAATTTAAATAAGTGGTTGTCATTAATTCTATAGTCTTGCATCCTTCTCTCATATTTGAATCATTGTGAGTGGAAAACTTGATATAGGGTATGCCTTGGGCATAACTATAGATCTTGATTTGAATCATTGATTTTACAATGTGAATGAAAAACTTCATATAGGTATGCCTTCGACATAACTATAGATCTTTAATGTACGACTGAAAAAGAGTTAGATGACACAAAAAGTGAAAATTTGATCTAGGTACACACCAAGGAAAAATATTTCATATTAAATGAAGGTTTCCAGGCGAGCCATTATCTTCCCTAGAAGAAGGCCATAAATGAACTTCCATGCATCTAATTTATCATATTTGAACTTAAAAGTCCTGTTTCTGGTCTCTTGGGTGCACCGGAAGGCTAAATTTGAAACACAAGGGTAAGTTTTTCAGGAAGACTGGGTGCTTAATGTAGGGTTTAAGCATTGCACATAGAAGGTCATGTGATCTGTAATATTTGCTTGTGGCACAACCATCTATCTTTATACAAGTCTAAACTTATTTCATCACTGTCTTTAGTTGTTGCAGGCACATTGTTGCAGGCACATGCCTCCACGCCCAAGGCAGCAGCATCGGGCGCCACCTTCATCAGGGTCATAATTTCATCAACCAAGGGCAATGGTAACAACTAGAAGCATGCCGCCACCACCAGGTTTGGGAGGCATGGGAATGCCACCATCATCATCCTATACGGTATACTTAATTTCATATGTTGCAATTATTTTGTCTGTAGTCTATAAGCTTGTTTCATTGTAAAATATGTCTGTATAAGTTTTTGGGTACAAGTATTTAGTGTTGTCTGTGCATGTTACTGATAGGTTCATTTTTCTTTCCCTTGTTCGGTTTGCTACATCTTCTTTATATGGTCAACCCTCAAATTCATTCAATGCTAATCCAGCCTATCCACCTGTTTCTCAACCTTAACATATGCCAATAGTTAATCCTGGCACTCAGGAATGGGAATCGTCAGGTCAAAATAGTGTTGTGCCACAAGCAGTACAAACAAACCAACGGGCAGTTTCTGCATCTGTAATATTCAATCCCACAGATTTTTACTGGGACATATGGTCGCAATGCGTGATGTAGTCAAGGAGTCTTGTCATTAGTGTCAACTTGCCAGCTTGACCGTTGTTTTCGTGAAATCAACATTTCTTTTGGATTTCTTCAGGGGGCTTCTGTACAACCATTGAATTCTAATCTACAAAGTTCTTCAGAGTGGCATGAACAGACTGCTAGAAATGTAAGGAGTTATCAAGTTGATAAATGGCAACTGCATTATTAGATTTATTTGTTTTAAGAAACAACATTTCTGAGTCAAGCTGGGTTTGATGTGGTCTTATTTTAAACTATACGGTCTTCTGAAATAAAGTGCATTGCTTGATAGTTATTTATATTTCTGTTTATTTGGCCTTTTCAAAAAAGGCACAAAGTGTTAGAAATATTCTAGGGAATTGACAATAGTTTTTGACAACTGGGGATTTTTATTTGTTGCCATCCCTCTTTTGGCTTGGTTTGCATGCAGTATGCCTTCATAGGATCAACTTAAGTTGTGTTTCAATGCACAAGCATTTTTTAGATATCTGTGGAGCATATCACCGAAGATTTCTGTTTTCATGTACATACTGTTACAATAAAAGTACAAGGAGGTCTAGTTGGGAGAAACCTTTAGAATTGATTACATTAGTTGGCAGGATAAAGGCAGAGTTTGTACAACGGTGCAAATCCTACCAAAATCCATCGCAGTGAGGTTGGGGAGCCTCTATCGAAAACATATCATCTACAATAGTTGTAGTATATATAAGATACGTCCCATTAGATAGATATTTGTATAGGTAAAGATATAATCTAACAAACAGTAGACAGAGATATAGAGGATAGGAGAATAGATAAGTAAGGGGGAGGTAGAGATAAGGAATATATGTAATGTATAAATAGATATAAGGATATAGTAAAGGTGAAAGCCCTGCATACATATGCATGAATAATCAATGATAATATATAGTTATATTGGAGTTTTACATATAATATGTTATGGTTCACGAGTACTCTGTTTTTTGTATTCTGTTAAGTTGTTAAGGTACAGTCCAGATCAACTCCTTACTCCCTTTGTATAACTGAGTCCATAGTATAAATACAACATACAAAAACCACTTGGGGCTCAAAACTTCGGTCTGTGTTCTCCCATTTTCTTGCTAACATTGGTTCTGTTGTCAGGACCTTGGTTAGGTTGTACGAAAGACAGTAAGGGGAATTTAAAATTAAAATTGTAAACCAGACAGGAGTAAAAGAAGAGATGAATTTTGTTGGATAATTTGCAGCACTGTCTTGTTGGTGTTTGCTTCATGAGAGGGGCTTAGGCACCAAGGGCATGGAGAATACAAAGGGGGGATCTCCAAAAGGAATCCTTGAAAGGATGTGACCCATAGAAGGAAGTTGGGAAATAACTACCATGGGAAAAGATAAAGAACTAATGCAATCCTAAATCAAAAACAGCCAAGGCCAAAGGAGATAAGAAAAATTCTAGAGAAATTAGAGAGCAAATTGAATTGACAGATAAAGTTAACATGGCAAGTCCAAATGGTGAAGAGTTGGAAGAACAAAGCACAACTTCTCTGCAGAGATTCAAATGACTATCTGTAGGAGCTTCACGTGTAGAATCCACCCAATTTGAAGGTAGCACCAGAAGATAATAAAGGAGACTGCCCACTACACCACTACAGAGAGAGCCATTGGTAGAAGATGTCTCCAAAAAGCATATGGCGGCACCTAATAAGGTGATTGCAGAAAAAGCATTGATACAATAATACAATATATGGTGGCCTTCAACACGACATTAGAGGACATGATGGATTGCCTCTCGGATCAACTAGCTGCTGCATTGATACACAAAAGGGAACATGATGAATAGGAAGAGGAAAAGATGAAAGAGACAGCTATTGCAGAGGTGGTTCCTACCACTACTCCAACTTAGAAACAAAAGCTCATAGAAATACAGACTAAGGAATTGCAGCCAAAGAAAAGATTGGACAAACTAATGCTGGCAAAACCAGAGGTCACTGAGCAAGTTCAAACAAAAATTAAGGAAGCTACTGCAAAGGCTCATAAAGAGATGCACGAGGAAGAAGCAAAATATGAAAAAGTCACTTCCCCCAAATTAGATCCTATAGACCACAGGGCCCCTTCTCCCTTCTCCTCCGCACACCTCTGACATACCCTCTTCCTTTGTCACTTCACCCGTGCGTCTATCAAAGACTTCTTGGCAAAGTTAAAGTAGATCCAGCCCGTCACTTCTCCACAGCTACTTCAGCTACCATTGGTAGGTTCCCAAGTTGTTCTTAACAATATCTCTCCACTTCACAAATTTCAATTGGGAGACCTGTTACACCAAACAATGAGGGAGCAGATTTTGAAGCACTATGTGGATAGTTCAAAACAATTGAACATCATAAAGGATGTTTAGGACAAATTTTCTCAATTACAAGGGGTTTCCTCTCAACTCCTTGCGGTACAAATTAAAACATTGGTGGATGGAGTCCCAAAAGACACACGACTGCAGTAAAGGACAATGCGATAACAAATACCTACAGAGATTCAGAAGACATAAATGGATGAAGAAAGGAAAAAGTGTGCTGCCGCCCATTCCACTCTGGAATCATATATCAACACAATAAAGAATACAAAGAGTTACATTAACACCCTCTATCAATTTTGTTTATAGTGGCCTACTGTTACAGCACCTGTCAAAGCACAAATGGATCAGATAGAACTACACATTCTCCAAATAGCCACATTCTATGATGCCTTACAAGACTTTGATGGATGAATTTGAGCACAAATGGAAGCTTTGCATGCACAGTTTCAATAGCTACAAGACTAGTGAGATTAAACAAGGCACAAATTCTAGTAGCTAAGGGAAGTAGTGAGCTTGCGGTTGGTTCATATCACTGGAATACTTCAAGAAGCACAGAAATTGGCCCAATAGATCCAAATTCCTAACACTCTACTGCAAACCGAGTCCAATAATCCAGATGTAGGTACAAAACCAACAGTTATAGCAAGCCAAGGCACAATAGGATATCACTTTTGCTAATCTCAAGGAAATTTAAAAGGTAATTCTTCCTGCACGGTAGGAGTAGAGTTGGCTTGAGGACAAGTCAACGTTTTGAAAGGGGAGATAATTTTAGTAGGATAAAAGCAGAGTTTGTACAGAGTGCAAATCCTTCCACAATCCATCGCAAGGAGGTTGTGGAGCCTCTATCGAAGAGACATGATTTACAATGGTAGTAGTATATATGGGGCACGTCCCATTAGATAGATATTTGTGTAAGTAAAGATATAATGTAATAGATTGTAGACAAAGATATAGAAGATAGGAGAATAGGTACGTAAGAAGAAGGTAGAGATAAGGAATATAATGTATAACCATAAGGAGATATAAAGATATGGTAAAGGTGAAAACCCTACATACATTTACATTAATGATCAATGATAATATATAAGTATATTGGAGTTCTACATTTAATGTGTAATGGTAAATGAGTACTTTGTTTTCTGTATTTTGTTAATTAGTTAAGGTACAGTCCGCATCAACTCCTTACCCCCTTTGTACAACTGAGTTTGGGTTATAAATACAACATGCAAAAATTACTTGGGGCTCAGAACTTCGATCCGTGTTCCCCCATTTTCTTGCTAACAACACCAATTGAGGTGAGATATCCAAGATTTCTTGCCTTATGCTTGTTTCAAGTGCATATGTATGCTGTTACCATAGTATGGTTCATTAACTTATGTATTGTTGAATATCCTTGGAATCTATAAAATCTTAATCTTCCCTCATGTGGTAGATAATATGTGGACTAGTTGATTGAACTTGTGTCATGTAGATTATGTTTTCCTTTGCATGGCCTATTATTCTTTTGTTGATGTCTTTTGGCAAGATCAGCGATCAATAAACAGGTCTGTATGCTTACTTCTAAGGCGGGATGTTTTCTTTCTTGTTTTATGAAGTTTGGTGATCCTTGCTATCCAAATCATACCATTTCTTTTATGAGGGATTAACCCCTTTACTCCAAACAAAAAATCTTGAATATTGTCATTTTCTCAACTTCTGACCCCTCTTTATGCTGAAACAGTGTAGTGTATAGAATTTTCATTTTACAATAAAGGAGGAATTGCTACTTAGGCCTTGAAATGGATGGTTGTCGATGTGTCATGAATTACTCCTGCACAGTATCTATAGAAAAACAATTTTAAAAAAAACTTAAAGCAATTATGAAATAAACCTAGGAATGAAAAAATGCTGTTAAGAATTTCGAAGAAAGTACTAAATACTTCTTTCTTTCAGAAAATCTAGGTCATATTAGTCTGAAGAACAAGAGATACAGGGAAGACCGAAAATAATAATTGCAAGGAAATATTACCATCATTTTTTTGGAAAGAATGAAAGTAAACTAATTGAATTGATATCATTTTATTTTAGATTTGTCTGCAACTTCTTTCTATGTAGATGATGTTAATGTTGATAGCAGAAGGAGACGTCATTATTCCTGCAATGGTTGTGAAACTGTATTGCTGATGTTTTTCATTTATTGTGTATGAGCTCTTCTTAGTTCGTTCTATTGTTCGATAATATTGAATTTTGCTAAGCTGGAATTGTAACGAGCTTTGATATCTGTCACCGTCCTTGTGTATTGACTACGACTCATGGGAGCCTCGTGCTTAATGATTGCATCCTCCTCCTTTATCGTTTTTCTTCCGTCGAGAGGTGTGACGGTGTCTACAGCTGTGCGACTCTTCTTGGTAACGATTTTTGAAGCGGGATGAATGGTAACTACCGGCATGGACTTTTCGTATTCCACTGCCTTAGATATTCTTAAAGCTTTGTCGTGTCCATATAGACGTGTTGGGATTTAATTTTGTGGTGCATGAAGTTTTTCAGTGAGATCATATTGATCATATGCATGTGTGATCATTGATATGATGAGTTTCTTGTCAGTCTCTTATTCAGCGCTTCAGTATCTTCTTCAGTAATTTTGTATCTTTTCAACTCTTCGTATTCTATTGGTGAATGATTATCCCTGTTGCAGGAAGTTTATATGTTTTTTGTCTTGTAGAAGCTTCAATCATTCTTGAACAGTTTTTGAGATTCTGCTGTGGATTGTTAAATGCTAATAATCGTGTTTAGTTCTTTGCTTACTTAATCTTGTGAGCATTGTATCAGATTTGTGACAATAATAAAAGATTCTTTTTGGTGTGGCTGGGTTTTTCACCCTCAAGTGAAGGGTTTTCCCAAGATAAAATTGTGTCTATCTTGTTCTTATGAGTTTTCTAAGTTTCAGATTTTTTAGTTTTTGTCTTTCTGCTTCTAACTTTAACAGATGATAGGATCAGTATAGCTTGAATTTGCTTACGGTTGGGTTTTAAAACCCGACCTACAGGTCTTCCCCATTGGCAGGCTGGGTTTTAAAACCCGACCTACTAACCTCTTTTACTATCAAAACCTGATGTGTAGATCATGTCCGACCCCAATGCAAGTCGGGTTTTAAAACCCAACACGACCTATCAATCTTTTTCTGAACATGGTGCAGGTTGGGTTTTAAAATCCAACTTGCAACCTAGGTTTTGTCCAACTGCAGATCGGGTCTGCTAATTTTTCTTTCTTTTTGTTTAAGTGTAATTTTGATCTTGCAGACATCATTGCGGGTCTTTGAAGCCGACAATCTAATGGTGAATATTGATTTGCATGATGAAGATGTTGGAGATTCTGGCGGGTGATTGATCTTTCTCCAAGTAAATCCAGAGGGAAGAAAATGAAGAATAAAGTGTCCTCATTGACACTAAGTAGTTTTCATGTAGTTGCATCTTGTCTTACTGCAGATTTTCTCGCAGTTGCATTTTTATTTTATGCAATAGTTGTAGTCAAGTGGGACTCTGTAGTTGAATTAGTCAACCGTGCCCATGTTTTTCTCAACTCCTTTCCTATAAAAGTGTTGAGACATGGACCAGCTAGGACTCGAACCTAGGATGTTCCATACGCTGCTGGAGTGCTCTACCACTGAGCTACTAGCCCCTCTTGGACCAGTCCATCATCGGTCCGGTGTGGCTTATTTCCAACACCAACACCCCCCCATAAGCCACACCTCTCGTGTGCTTGGGGCTCCTAGCCTGGACCTGGCTCTGATACCATGTTGAGACATGGACCAGCTAGGACTCGAACCTAGGACCTTCTATACGTTGCTGGTGTGCTCTACCACTGAGCTACTGGCCCCTCTTGGACCAGTCCATTGTCGGTTCGGGTGTGGCTTATTTCCAACACCAACAAAAAGGAGGAACCTCATTTGTAAATATTTATCTTTTATATGCTAAGCAAAACTCTGCCGAATTGTTGCCTCAACTAAGACTTTGAACTTTTTGTTGTGAAGATTCAATCAAGCAAATAAAGAAAGCAATTCCTTTTGATTCCAAACTTTGTGTTGGGTTGAAGATTGTTTATATGAGTGAATGTTCCTATGTTCATTGCTTATATATGTTCTTTAATTCCTTGATATTGGTGGCGTTTTTGTTCACGTGATTAAGGGAGCATCTAAATTGTGGCAAATAGACTTTGAGCTATTTTCATATTTAGTAACTAGTATTGTGAATAGTGATTAGGTAATAGGCTTTGTGCTATTGCTGGTTGCTTTAGATTATTGACAGTTTCATATATGTATATCTTGAAGACTTTGAGCTGCAAGTTATATTAGTCATAATCGTTGTTGATTTGAAAGTTAGATTGTACTCACATAAGACTTTGCGCTTATGCGGTTTTAGAGACATAGTTTAGTCATTGTATGCAAGTTTCATTAGTTGGCTATTTTGTAAGAAGTTTCATCAAGTAAAGGGATATACGTTAATCCTGAAAAAAGAGAATTATACGCCCTAAGCTTACCCCCGAATTTACTTTCAAAGTTGTTGAAATACCCAAATTCTACCAGGGAACTGTTGACGTGTATTTTGTACACAATCATACACAGAATAAAATACCCAAAGGCATCTTATCCTCTCTTGAATAAAGTCGCTAACTGCTGAAGATATCGCAAGAAGGATCAGTTAGGATGACTCCAATGTTCTTTTTAGTAGGGTCTCTACGTGTGGATAAGCACCAGTGGTCGTTGTGATTGCTGTGTCATCAAGGGGCCTTACGTCGCTGAAGATTTTTCTAAACTAAACAAGCTTTTCAAAAAATATCAAAAGGATAGGGTTTGCAAGAGGTCTAATCTAGTCTAACCCTAAGAATGACTCAATGTGGACAAGACTTGGTGAGATTCTACCAACTTCAATATTGCCATAAATTAACAACTCAATTGAAATTGATGCGATCTTCTAAGGTAACAAATGATTTTTCAATACATCAAAGATCAAGGACACTACCACGAAGGTACATATCCAAGATACAACAATGATTGAAGGTTTAAGCGATTCAAGTATCTCCAGTCGACCACGCAAGGCGTTCCTACAATCAGCAAGAAGCTAGTGGTTTGGAAAGCGAATCCTACCAAAGATCAAGTCCAACACTTTGTCCTTTAACACACTACTTTGATTGAGAATGATTCAAGAAAATTAAACAACCATGAAGATAACCAAGAGAATTGCAACAAAACACCATAACTTCAATATTTCATTGATCTCAAAGCCATCATGTACAACAATTGTTTGAATTCTTTCTTCAAAGCTCAATCTTGCTACAAAACAACTTGCTTCTAATCTCTAATTTCTCTTCAATTCTCTAATACATCAATAATCTAATCTTCTAATTTTCTAATTACAAAAATGAAAGAAATGAGGGTATAAATAGCATCCTCAATTACAATGAATGGTCCAGATTGAAAAGAAGATCAATGGTCAAGATTATGACACCTAAACCCTAATTAGGGTTTATTACAAATAGCCTCCTTTTTACTGAACAATATTAAATGCATAGCCAAATATTAAATTTGGCACAAAAATCTAGGAGACATAAACCAATGACAATTAAGGTGCCATGTCATCTATAACAACCTCTCATCTAGAATCTTATTCCCTTTCCAATGCTCTTTTTTAGCATATGCAATGAATCTTGATACGATTCCTTCGATCTCAGTAATTGGAATCTCGGGAAGATTCCTCATTCTTTCTTCCAAGTGGATGACCTGATCAAATGCCTTGAGAAGAGCAGTGTCCCATTCAAGTTCAAGTTCCTTAGTCTTTTCAATCAGGAGCATGGTAGCAAACATCTGGTCCTGTTGCTCATCTGTGATAACATTAGCATCCTTGCAAAAGATGACCTTAATTCTATCCTCCAATTCCTGCAAATCCACATCTGTCTCAACTTCGATCCTCCTGCCAAGAATGGTACGTAGTACCTCAAATACTCTGTTCTGGATCGGGTGGATAACCTCCTCAACATGGCTACATCTAGTACCGATGTCCTCAAAGAGAACTTCCTTCATCTGGAGTAAGGTTGACCACCGAAGCAAACTATGAGGTCCTCCATCCATTATCTTTTCCTGTACTAGGACCTTCCTTGATGTTTGTCTGATTACTTGCAAGACAGGAATAATAACCTCTTTGGTATGAGCAAAAGCGGCTACCGTTATCATCAAATTGTGGATAATCTCAAGAACCTGAATAGCCCTATGAATGGTCTTCATCATCCTTGTTGCAAATTCTACGACAACTGTATGAGATTTGTCAATCCAAGTGCTCATACGTTGGACCATACTCCTGAATCTCTCTGCCTCACCAATTGATTGAAGGGGAAGTGCCTGTACGGGTGATCTTGCTGGATCCTGACGTCCTAAAGGCTGATTGAGATGGCTGAAATATGTTCTCCATGCACCAACTTCTCTCTCAAGCTTTCTATTCTTCTTCATTTCTTCCCTACGCTTGTCTTTCAATGCCTCAAATGAATCGGTGGCATCATCCATCATCTGTTCGGCTGTGGATGGACCTAGCTCAAATGTTTCTACATCATATTCTTCTGCGAGGATCTCACCTTCATATTTGTCCACTGCCGGTGTAGCTATCTGCAATTTTCTGGATCCAGTCTCATCTCTAATCATCTTGGACATCTTGGTAGCCTTCCTCTTCTCTGTCACTTCCTGGGAATGTCCAACAAGGCTCTCCAAATCAATCACATTATCCTCGTCCTCGATCACAATTACCTTCGTTAATCTTTCCTTAAACCAATCTGGGATGGCAGATCTTGTCTCTTTAACCTGAATTTCCTTGAGCAACTCTTCTTCTCTGGGAGGAGATGTTACTTCATTATCTTCTCTATCTTCATGCAACTCATTGTCTTGAAGAGATCCACCTGGTGCCTGTCCTTCTTTATCATTCTGTACCATTGACTCCATAGACTCCTCTATCTCAAATGTCCTCTTCTCTTGTCGAGAAGACGTACCGGATGAACGATCTCGGTTGGCCTCTTGCTTCTTCTTGGAAGATTCTCTCTTCTCAGGTCTCTCTTTCCTCTTCGAGCCTCTTGGATGGAGATTACCTTCACTTGCACTTCGAAGGTTTCCTTCGCTTGTGTTTCTGGGATTAGGATTGCCTTCGCTTACACTTGCTCCACCTTCAGCTGGTCTCTCCTCCAAGGTGAAAGTCATAGCTATGCCTTGCTCTCTCAACTTCTGATGCTGCACATCAACCCATCTGCGAGTACAAGACAAGACTGGAGCCATCAAAGCATCTAGATCCACAACCTCGGGCTCATTCCAATCTAACCTCACTATTTTGCTATCTCGATCATAGGATGATTGGAGATGTCTGCCACTGTCCTGAGCTTGGTCGGCCACTCTGTAAATCTTGCATTTCCTGATGAAATCCAAAGGCAATCTAGAATGCATCTTTCTTTTCACTTCAAGATCATCTAAGAGATTCATCATAAAATCTTCTATCTGAAACTCATGCTTAAATTTCCTACCAACTGTCTCCTCTATATATCCATGTGGATCAAAACTTTCTCTCAAGGCAAAGAATGAAAATGAATACAAAGCTAACTCCTTCTCTGCGTCATCCATGGCTAGAGCATTAGGACATACCTCAACTGAATTGCCCAATATGATAGATACGGGAACTCCATTTCCATGTCTGTGTCTGAATGCCTTTGCATAAGCTGCCAACTGTCTTGTTACCTCAAGTAACACAATTCTGTCTGTCGGGTATCTCGGCAACATATATGGAGGTGAAGGACATCCATGAACTCTGATATAAGTAAATTTCGGAAATTGGATAAACCAAGCACCGTACCTCTTTACTAGCTCTTGTGCATCCTGTGATAGTCGATTGTGAATCCCGCCTTGCAACGTCCTTGTGATGTTCATCGTGAAGGTATCATTAACTAACTTGTAGTTACTTCCTGGCGGATGATGCAAGTTAACATAGGAATCACAAACTCTGACCTCGCCGGGTCCTCTTCCAATCACTCCTCTGTGAGGTAGTCCTGCGTACTCAAAGCTCCTGATCAAGGCATATATGACGTATGAACTCATGTGGAAGGATTTGGTAGCCTTCAATCTCCTTAACTGTACGTCCAAGCAATGGCTAATCATTCTAGCCCAATGAATTGTTCCTTTTCCCTGAACTATCACCTGGATGAAGTAGAACATCCACTTTTCGAAATAGAAGGCTTGAGGGGCTCCTGTGACTCGGTTGAGCATTGTAATCAAATCTCTGTACTCCTCCTGGAAATCGATCCTATGTGGTGTGTTCGGGATCTTGCTCAGGCGAGGACGACTCTTAAGTAACCAGTTCTTGTTGATGATGCTTAGGCAAGCATCTGGATCATCTTCGTACATGGACTTGGCTCCTTCTATGCTTTTGTAGACCATATCTCTATGCTCTGGAAGATGGAAAGCCTCACTTATAGCTTCCTCCGAAAGATAAGCTAAAGTGTTGCCCTCCTTGGACACGATCGTTTTGGATTGAGGATCATAATGACGAGCACACTCAATCATCAACTCATGGCACTGAACTGCTGGAGGGAAGCCGGCCGCCTTAATGATGCCACTTTCAATTATCCTCCTGGCGACAGGTGATGGCTTGCCAATGTAAGGGACCTCTCGAAACTTCTTTGTGCTGAAGTTGCCCAAGTTGGTATCTCCAATGTTGCTCCACTTAGACAGGATCTTGGTCTCTAGTTCCTCGTTCTTTTGATCTTCTTTCATGAGAGCTGGACGACTGGTGGATGCTCCCGCCTTCGGGGTTGCCATTGTAACACCTACACAACATTTCATAATAAGTAATAGATTTTGCAAGGTATAACTAGATTAGATTAAAGATTAATTTAGGAAACTTCATGATAAGTCCTTGAGTTATCATTTCCTAAAAACGATCGAGCTACTTGAAATTCAAAATTTCAAAATTCAAAATTTAAGGCTATGACTATCAACATCCAAAATTAAAACAAGGAGTCATATCGCCATACCTTACTTGAGAGCTTAACTCTAAAAAATGCAAAATAAAGAGATTCGCCTAGGCAAAAATCGATGTTTGGAAGATTTCAACGTGATTCTCCTCAAGCGAACGTCCTCCTTAGCAATTTCGCCACCTTTGGGGGGGGGTCTTCAATCGAGATGATGGCAAAACTCGCTCAACTTGAACCAAACTCGCACTCTCTTTTGATAATGTTCGCACCACTTTGATGAAGTTCGCACCTTGTCTTCTTGATATTTCGCATGCAAATGATGTTCGAATGATGATTTGAAAATGAAATTTTCACCTTCCTTTATAGGCGTTTACCCCCTCCATTACCTCTAGGCCGACTTTGTAATTAAAAACAAATTTTAAATAAAATTAAGGGCCGACTTTGTAAAATAAAGCAAATAAAACCCAAGCGCCCCAATTTTATTTAAAATAATAATTAATTCATTTAATGCCTTCGTTTTTAATTAATTCGATTTTTTTTTTTAAAGGCAACAAATAATTAATAAATGCTCATGCGCTATTTTAAATGCCAATTCTAATTAAATATTTCAAATTTCATCGATCTTAGCATTTAATAAAATTCAAAAAAGGTATTAGCGCCAAAATTTGGGAGAGGTAAGGGTACAAACCACATCGCTCTGGTCCCTGGGAGAGGGACAGGAGCAAATTAACATTTTAGTCTTGAATCTCTCGCCTTTTACGTTCAAAATCACCTTCTTCACGTTGAAACTGACATCTTCGACAAGAATCTTGTGCTTGATTGACTTGATTTCGTAGACGAATGCCCCTTGTGATCATTATCGCCCTGGTCCCTGATTGAGGGACAGGAGCGAACTTCCATTTTTAGCTCAAATTTGTGATCTTTTGACGTTCACTTCTTGTTTGTCGCCTTCCAAATGACGTTTTCAACCTTATGCAACTTTGTTTTGATGTGATCTTTGGAAGAAAATGAGTGATTTTGTGAATATCGCCCTGGTCCTTACCTGAAGGACAGGAGCGATTTAGCTTCTTTGCTCAAATTGATCACTTTTGGCGTTTGATTTTTCGCATATTATCATCTCAAGAACAATTTTGACTTTGTGCAACCTTGCATGTCCTTGGCTAGACGTGATTTTTGAAGGAACTGGCTAGTGTAGTGAATATCGCCCTGGTCCTTGCCTGAAGGACAGGAGCGATCCTTGGTGTCCTGAGCTCATCCTTGTTCCTATCAACTCGCAAACGCCTTCACAATGTAGAATGAGGTCCTTTGATCCCTCTTGAACACTTTGAAATGTGATTAACATGCAAAACTTAAGCCTTTATAGAGATTTCGCTCTGGTCCTTGACTGAGGGACAGGAGCGAATTTGGGCATATAGTGTAAATCCTTCATCAATTTGACTTGCAATTGTCTTCAAGGCGCAAAACAGAGTTACCCGGGGACGCGTCCCCGACCTGAAAACCCCCGTCCCCGTCTCGGGGACGTTTCGGGGACTTGGGGACGGCCAGGGGACGTTTCCCCCCGTCCCCAAATTGCCCTATATTTTTAGGGGACGTCCCCGAAACGGGGGGACGCCTGCCCTAGCCTTGGGGGACGTCCGTACGTCCCGGGGACGGCTGGGGACGGCTGGGACGTCCCCAATCCGTCCCGGGGACGGCTAGACGTCCCCCTTATCTAAGGCCATTAATAAATATTAAAAAACTAAAAAAAGTTGTATTTTCAAATTTTTAAATTTTTTTTCTAATATAGGCCCCTTATTAATTCAAATTGTTAGTAAAAATAAAAAAATTAAAAGATAACATTAATTTAATTCATAATTTTGACAATGAAACTATATGGCAGCAGTGTAGCCTTTGGATATTTGACACAGAGATTAGAAAATCGCCCAAAAATCGCCAAACTCGGCGAGTTAATAGAAAAATAACACCCAACACCTTTATGAAAGAATAAGTTTTTTTGGCCTCGCGGGGCGCTGCCCCTTGACCCTGCAAGGGGCGATGCCCCTTGACCCCACCTTGGGGGCACTGCCCCCAAACCCCCGTTGAAAAATATGGGGGGAAACCGCGTCGATAGAAGTAGGGAAAATTTAACCTCTTTGTTTTGACATTTTGTATGTTATTTCTTTAATATCTATTATGATATGCATATTGACAATGTGAATGAATTGAAATTCTGATTTATGAATGCATAATTGCATATTGTCTATTGAGTATCAACAATGTTGTATGTTCAGAATTTACATTCTAAAATGTCTTCAACTTTTCATAGTATCATACACATGCCATTTCCATGTTTTATTGTTTTCATATGAATATAATGTATGTATGCATGCTTTATCCATGTTTTCATATGAACATTTAGAATTTTGAAATTTTCCTATATATTTTAAATATTTCCTATATTTTAATAGCCGTCCCCTTTGCCGTCCCTTGCCGTCCCCAAATTTGGCAAAAAAATTTGCCGTCCCGGAAACGCGTCCCGCCGTCCCCTGCCGTCCCCGTCCCGGAAACTCGGGGTAACTTTGGCGCAAAATGATGTTCTTTACTCCCTTTTGAACACTTGAAATGTGAGTGGCAACTTGAATTTGGACACATTTGAACATTTCGCTCTGGTCCCTGATTGAGGGACAGGAGCGAATTTAGGCATTTCCATCACCTTTGCGATCTTTGATACTTTACTTTCTCTTCGAGGCGCTTAAAACGTCATTGCCACCTTACACCTTGACTTGGAGTGACTTGAATTTGGGTGGAAGGCAAGATAACTAACATTTCGCCCTGGTCCCTGGCTGAGGGACAGGAGCGAATTTTCATTTGCAAGCTCAATGACACTTTGCTAACTTCCAAATTTGTCTTCAACGGACTCGTTGTGCACCCTTTCATTCGTCCTTGGCTTGGAATTCGTTCTAACTTGGCGAGAAATTGGTCTAAAGAAGGAATCGCTCTGGTCCCTGGGAGAGGGATAGGAGCGCCTAGGACAATATGGAGTTCACCTGGCGTTTTGCAATCTTCAAATTATCTTCAATGGGTCCGTTACGCCACCTTTACTTGCCTCAAACTTAAAACTTGCTTGATTTTTTGTCCAAAACATGCCTTATAAGGAAATTCGCTCTGGTCCCTGGGAGAGGGACGGGAGCTATCATCAAATTTCGCCCTGGTCCCTGGCTGAGGGACAGGAGCGATTTTGCTTCTAGGGTCAATTTTCCTCATGCTTGCGCTTTCAAATTATATTCAACTGATAAAATGTATCTCCTGTGTTCTTCTCAAATCACGAAATTGTTGAAATCTTGCAAGGACAAGGTAATTTTAGGTTTTAAGCTTCGGTCCTTCAGTGAGGGACAGGAGCGATTTTTGCTCCTGGCACATTTCCATGTTTGCGAAATTCTTCAAATTATATTCAACGGAAAGAACATGCCTCCCTTTATCTCTTCCAATCTGAAAATTGTCTTGATCCTGCAAGGACAGTAAAATTTTGAGAAACAAGCTCCGGTCCTTCACTGAGGGACAGGAGCGATTTTGCTTCCACAGGCCAAAATATCAAGATTTCAGGACTTCAATCACTTCACAAGGCAAAAACAAGTCATTTCCAATGCCTGGGATCAATTATCAAAATTCTCAAAATTTGGTCAAAATCATTCAATCAGACAAAAATCAAAATCTCATCATTAACACTCAGACAAATTTGGACTTTGCATTCAAAATTCTGACTGAAACTAGATCAACTCACTTGACCACTGGCGAATTCACTTTATTTCAAAATTGCATCCTACGGGAGGAAGCTCAAAAAGCTCTCAAGATGGACTGGACTCTGGCCTGAAAACACAGAATGGGAACCCTAAGGCTTGACCCTAATCCAGACAACTGACATACTAAACCAAAACCCTAAAAAGCAGAGAGAAAGGCGAGAAAAACAAGCAAAAAGAGGGGGTCCCCATTTTAATGGGGCGATGTGTGAAATGGTCACAACAGGAACCTCCCTTTGATGAGAGGCGAGACTTTGTCTCAACATAGCTGTGTGTGAAATACATATTTTGTCATTGGTACGCTAGTGACAAAATATTCACCCAACACTTACAAACAAATAGATTTGATATTTATTATTGTTAACATGCCAAGTCCAATTGGTGGTTGGCATGAGCTTGAATATGGTAAGTTGTATGCATCTTGAAGTTGAATGTTTTATATAATTTGTTATGACAATGTTACTTAGTGGTGCCAAATGTTGGCTAATTTTGTCATATGTGGAAAAATGTTGCACGCAGACAAGGAAGCCTGGAATTTGCTTAACTTTGTTAGCATTTGATAAATGTCATTGCATTTCTAATTTTGTGAGTACGAGGTATAGAAATAAACATCAAGTACTTTGAAAGTCATGGGTGGTTGTTCTGATCTGATTACTACCAGATGGCTATGTCTTATGAAGAAAAGCTGAACAGATAATAAGGTAATAACTAATTGCGAACAAGAATTCAAATACATAATATCTTGTAGAGGATGCTAATAACATATCTTTTTATGTTTTATCTGCCTAGTGTTTCAACCACTGGCCTTCATGTATGTTTACAGGTTAACTTTAAGCTATGGGGTCATTTCTTGTTACAGTTTTGTTCAACATCTTAATGTTGTAGGATGAAAATTTCATAAATTTCATTTCTTGGACATTCAAGATGTTGTAGGATGAAAATTTCATTTCTTGGACATTGAAGTGAGGTTGGCTTAGAGAATATCAATGTAGTCTCTTTCGTACTAGCCATGGAATGGACCTGGATTATTATGGCAACTGATAAATTTGAAATTAGACTGCAGTTTAATGTGGACCTTATTTATTTTTTCTAATAATGAAATTGGTACAACTGTATTGAGATAAAATGAAACTGTTTGCTCATATGAAGACCTGGCATTGGCAAATTGGTCTTTATTATAGTACACAACACATAAATAACATCAAAATGCTCTCTTCATATCCTGCCACATCCTGTGTTAACTTGTGACTCATCAGTTTACGCTGGAAGAGAGAAGAGTGTGTGGCTTTAGGATACAGTTTTGGACATGAACCATATTGCATAATTCTCAAGGTATCAACTCGACTATCATTGAAGTTTTCTGATTGTTTCCAAGGACCAAAATATCTGGATTTCTAGCTCAACACGCTGGTCAGTACTGCCTATGACATTTATCATATTTTTGGAAATTAGAAACACAATCAGAATGTTAAATGATAATAATTATACCTATGTACATTATGAAATTAGCAACATAAGCTTGTTGAAGGCCATTAGCCACACTGATTGACAGATGATGCATTCAAGGATAGCGAGCCAAATTAATGGCAGCCTCATCCTTGTAGCCAAATCCAGATTTAATACACATATCCCTGATCCATGATAAAGGCACATATTCAGATTCGAAAACTCAGAAACCATGAGCAGCAACAACACAGATTGAAAAATTTATGACAGGTCTTCAAAACCTTGTGTGCCATCAATTGATCTCTCTTTGCAAAATCTGAACTCAGTTTTTCTTTTTTCTCCAAGAATCTCGCAATACTGAAAAGCTAAGTCACAAGGTTCGAATTCGAATTTGAATTCGACAGCCATGAAATTAGGATGAAATTCGACAAGGGAAAAAATCGAAAAAAAGTTCGGATAAAATTCGCCTTCTATAATTTTGTTTATTTTTAAATATATGCATACTTCTAATAAATTATCAGAATAGCGACCCTTGTTGGAGAAAATCCGAGGGCGACCCAGCAGTTGCAGACACCCATGACCCAATAGATACAAAACATATACAAAGAATACCCACGACCAGCTGAGTTGTGTTTAGAGGCGGATAGCAGTGCTTTGTAGAGGAAATTCGATTAAATTCAATTTTTTTTATAGAAGTTTGAAATTCAATTAAATTCGAACCTCATCCATGAAAATCGCCGTATCCTGTGACTTAGCTGAAAAGAATACCATCCTTTTATTTTCCTTACCAAGAGTCTACCTGATCTTTTCCCTTCAAGAGCTCACCTTTTTCATCATTGAAAAACCAATTGAAAGTTTGTTTTTTGAGCACTTCATTTCTTGGCTTTTCACATTTGGGTTGACTCTTTGCATTTTTCTCTTTTCATGTTCAGACTGACCCTTTGTTTCCATATGATGACTCTTTGTCTCATTTATGTTCAACATGATCTTTGATCAAAGAGGACTCACTTCATCCTGCCTACCTGTGTCTGTGGAAAATTTAAATGCTTTTTGGATTATTCAAGCTTGCACTACCCATAGGATTCTCATGCTTCAACTTGCATTACCCCTGGATTCTCTTGTTCAAAAGACGTGCCCTTGAACATTACCAAGTAGTAGCATAAGCCTTATCCAAAGTCCATTAGTCATTCTGATTGATGTAGACTTCTTACCAACAAGAACTAAGATCTAATGAATAAGAAGATTGCCCAACAGAAAAAGGATATATACTGAAGGTTTGTTGGCAAATTCTTTTGCTTATTATTCAAACTAGTCTAACCTTTACCTTAGGTTTGTATCTCACCTACTAAGGTAGTTTGCAATCAATTTTCCAAAATCCTAATTGTCAAGTGGGGCTTTGATTGAAGCTGAAGATTAGTTTGTTGTAAGTCGTACTTGCCTTGGGCAATACAATATGCCAAATTCTCATTGCTTCAATTACAATAGATTATATAATTATATCATAAATGACCATTTTTTGAAATTCTAAATATGTGTGCTATTTTGTATGGTTTTGTTAGCAGGGAAAAAGATGGCAAAGTTTCTGATTAAATTTGTTGGATGATGCTGATGACATTATGGGTACATGATGAAAATTATATGCTTTTATATATATTGCTTATCATTTACAAATATTATGCTCATACAAGCATCAACCAATGCAAGTTCTTGCGAGCAGAACCATGACACCAATATCAGCTCTTTTCAAGCAGCTATGTTGGAAACCACCTATGGAAGACCGCAAGTCACAACTTAGAAATCCACTTATTTAGAAACCACCTCTGCATTAGAAGCTAACTATGGAAGACCAAGAGTCACAACTTCTTAGAAATCCACTTATTTAGAAATCAGCTCTGCATTAGAAGCTAACTATGGAAGACCAAGAGTCACAACTTCTTAGAAATCCACTTATTTAGAAATCAGCTCTGCATTAGAAGCTAACTATGGAAGACCAAGAGTCACAACTTAGAACTCCACATTAGATGTCCCATCTGGATTTGAACTCTGGCTTCAGTTTGAGAACTCAATGCTTTAACCAATTAAGCTCAACCCACTAGACAATGATATGCTTTTTGGTTAATTTTATCTTATGAATAGTATACTTTTGTCAGATTGTGTAAAAATTGAGGGATTTGGTATAGGTGATCTTATATGAGCTTAGGAGATCTGTTTCCTGCAATGCATTTTGAAATGACATAATTTTAAACCGACGAGTTTTTAAGAGGGCAATGATCGTTTTTATTTGCACACTAATACTCATACAAAATATTATCATTTTAGGCAACTGAATTGCTGTGTTTCCTTCGATGTTTCACTTGCATAACTTATTAGAGTGATGGCCCAAGGTTTATTTGCTGATATCAATATAGGAATTGATCTATTTTTTCAGCTTTTGCTTGTTCATTATACATCCTATTTGAGTAAACTACAGATGTTTATTGCAGGGATTTCTTTTAAATCACTTTCTCCGAGTGTAACGAGTTTTGTTTCTTAATGTCTAGTCAATAATTCTGCTGAGGAAGCCTTATTTAATAGTTGGTATGCTTCTCATTTATTACGTTTTTATGAATTAGGTAGTTTAATGTTTAATGTTTGGTGGTGATACAAAGGTAAGGGATGATAAAGATCAGTTTAAGTGTCAAGGCATGTTAACAAAAGGCACACAAGAAATATTAGACTACATTACAGAGAAGCAGCATTATTCCTTTTGTCAATTTCATTGTTTATTCTGACAGCAATATTCATTTTCCATCTATATTCATCTTCCACAGCATCATAGTTAGCTGCTGCAGATTTCTTGTTTATCAGGTTTCAACATCATGCTCACAGTGCTGGAAACATTTATATCGCAGTTGCATAGGCTTATTAGACAGACTTGTTAAATGTAGACGTGGGATCATCACATGCATATATTCCATCTCTTCAAACAAACAAATAAAAAATAATGAACATGCAAACCATGCCTAACTGGACTATAATAGTAGGTTGCTAGAGCTTACCAAATTTCAGATGCAATGCAAACAGGAATACTTGACATCCTGTGCACAATACAATGGGCTTCACTTTGAAGCATTGCTAGTTTTCCAAAAATTACGGTATTGGTTTCTATATAGTAGTGCAATCTCCATGATGTTTGTAGGTTTAAAATTACAAAACATAGTTCCCATATATTTGCTTATATGCTTTATTTTGATTTTAAAATTTTTGCTGGCATATTGATTGCTTGACATCCTGTGCACAATACAATGGGCTTCACTTTGAAGCATTGCTAATTTTCCAAAAATTATGGTATTGGTTTTTATGTAGTAGTGCAAGCTCCATGATGTTTGTAGGTTTAACATTACAAAACATAGTTCCCATATATTTGCTTATATGCTTTATTTTGATTTTAAAATTTTTGTTGGCATATTGATTAGATGAAAACTGGCAAGTGTTTCGGGTTTTGTATATTTTACCATTCTAAACACTTTAGCTATGCTGCTTTCTATTCAAATTTAACATTTATGTTAAATTGAGGAATGCCAGAACTGGATAATCCAATAGATTCTTGATAAGGAATTGTAGAGTAGAGTTTGCATAGCACATTTATAACTCCTACAAACTATTGATGGCTGGAAAGCCTAAAACTGACATGTTATACCTGCTTGACCAATGACAATGAAATATGACTTGTTGCTGCTTCTGGATTAGATTGCGTGTATTTTTTTGCATCAATGTATCAGATCACACTCTGTGATCCATCATCAAGATGATAAAGAGCAAAAGAAGAATGAAAATGGGCTGGTTGCTGACCTAAACAGACTAAAAAATGTTAACAATGAAATATGTTTTCAAAGCAGGATGACTTCAATTCAAGAACATTAAACTGGTTGGTTCACATTAACATAGCACTGTTTGTACTTGGTACGGTGTTAGACAGCATCAAAGAGGGACTTGTCTGAACATCAGGTCTCATTTTAGAAGCATTTGTGAATTGATTTTTGTCATTTTGGGGTGTGATCTGAAACATTGATACAAAGAGCTTGCATAGAGTTTTCAATTAGAAGCTTGCTAATTCATTGCAATTGTCTGAGGAAATATCATGTTATTTGATTTTATCTTCTATAAAATTATTGAAAAGCTACATGGTATAATATTCTTCGTATCAATGCTGGTCATCTTGCAGACTTACAGTTACCGTATCATGTTTAATATTTGTTTTGCCATATTGTTCTCATTCTGCTATATCAACCTGGCTAGATTGCTTGTGATAAGATATCTTTATAGTTGTCTTTGTAACCTTCCATACCTTTGTTGGAGATGCAAATCAATGGAGTCTTGAAGAATTGATGTTTTTTCAAATAATCTTCAAATTTTTGGTTACCATTGGTTAAGTGATCTGTTAAAGTTGATGTTGTCCTAGTTTAGAGTTTTCTTCATTGATGATGGGATAAGCTTATTTATGGTTTTTCTTGTGTCTTATTAGAAAATAAGAGCTGCCAGAGGAACAAAATCATGGACTGGGAACTTGATTGAGATGCAATGTGGGTTTTCAAATTGTTTAATATTATTTTGTCTGTAGAACTGTGGTATTTGCCTTTTTGTGTTAATCATTCTTTTACAATAATCGGTTATTCTTCTGCACTGCGTAACAGCAGGCAGATGCATACACTGTCTGGAAAGAATTCATGACCCTAGAAGGACGAAAGTGGGAATCTTTTCCCTGTATAAATGTTTCCTATTTTTGGATGATTTTGATTGCCTCGAGCTCCTAACTATTTCGATCTCTGTTAAGTTTAAAATTTCTGCAGATGCAGTCAGAGAATTCATTTTTCATTTTCTGACCCCCAGCATTATTGAACATTGGTCTCGGCTATTCTCTTGTTCAAGTGTCATTATTAATGATTTGGTTAGAGGCAGCCGATTGTGGCCAAACTCAATGCACAACATGCTGTTTTCAAATCTCATTGACTTTTTAGATTTATATTTTATTATTTTCATTTTCGACAGATAACATTTTAAAGTAGTATAGATGCCAATTCATAGCATATGGATGCTTGTTCCTGTAAAGATGATTCAAGGGTGGGGTGGCAGGAATAAACTATGGCACTTGGCTTGCCTGATTTTTGTATAAGACCTCTTGTGTTATCTGTGTAAATATATAGTTTCAATTTTGTGGTTCCTTTGGTTTTGAAGTTGTGGCAAAGCTTAGGAGTGAAATAGGCCAAGCCAATTGGATTACACCTTCAATCATCTCATGTCAAAGTTATTCATGATAGTTCTGAGTACAGAAAGTTGAGACAGAACTAAAGAAAGTATGGGCCACAATAAATTCCTTTAGAATTCCCAGCAGTAGCTAATTACTTTTGACTAAAGATGAAAAGTTAAAACATGGTAAGAGGCATATCTATTAATTAGATTTTAAACTCCGACCTTTAATGAGATTGGAACAGATCTGCTCAGAGGTATGCAATCAAATGTTGGTTATGAAGAAAGCTGGATGCTATTCACAAAAGAAGATGCTATTTTAGCTCTTCCTACATACGAAGGCTCTTTCTTGTTCCTTTTTTGTCGTATTTTGTTCCCTTGGTTTACTTATCAGTATAGAAGAACTCTATTGCTTTGTTGAAGGTCTGTAATCTACAAAATTAAAAAACTGAACCACAGTATGATATTACAATTGTTGACTACTCTTTTATCATGAACATTATATGGCCTCTCTATGAAGAGATTCTATGTATGTATGGTGCCAATTATTATAAAATTAACATTATGTTATGAACTCAGGAACGGGAGAAGGCACAAGAAGAGGTAAAAAGAAATATTGTTGAGTATAGAGCCTTTTTGGAGTCTTGTAATTTCATAAAGGTGCACACGTTAAACTTTGTCTTAAGATATTTTATGGTTTTCTTAAATTTAAGATTTATTAGAATGATGGATGGTTTGATGTCTAATTTTTAGGCAAATACTCAATGGAGGAAAGTTCAAGATAGGCTGGAGGATGATGAGAGATGCTCAAGACTGGATAAAACAGATCGGATGGAGATTTTCCAGGTGACATTGAATTCCATGTTCTTCATTTTTCTAGCCATTTTGTTTTGTCCTCTTAGCCATTAATATTGGTTTTTGATATGGCAGGAGTATATACATGATTTGGAGAAGGAAGAAGGACAAAAAATTCAAAAGGTGTCTAGAATGAGAGTAGTTGTGCTTCCATGGTTTTTACTTTCTTATATTTGCACATTTGTATAACTTGAATATTTTCAAATGCAGGAACAATTGCGAAAAAAGGAACGTAAAAATCGGGATGAATTTCGAAGATTAATGGAGGATCATAAGGCCACTGGCCTGCTTACAGCAAAGACATTGTGGCTTGATTACTGTGCCAAGGTATTAAATGTTTGGATTTTGTTTTGAATACTTGTATAAAAATTTATTGTTTTGTTTTACCATTACTTCCAGTAGAGTTTTATTCATGTTTATTCTGAGATTATGTGCTTCTATGTAAGATCTTTGATCTGTTTCCTTGTAGGTCAAGGACCATTCTGCTTATCTAGCCTTGGCTTCAAACACATCTGGTTCACCGCCCAAGGATTTGTTTGAAGATGTTGCGGAAGAGATGAAAAAGCAGGTATTAAGTTAGACATTGTTCAGTGATTTTATTGCAGATGTTAATTGCAGTTCTACTACCAGGTTTGTAATCATTGTTACTCAATGCAAAGTACGTTTCATTTGTTTGATGAAATCTTACTTTGAATCTGATGTATGTTTGGCAGTATCAGGAGGACAAAGCAAACATAAAAGATGCTTTGAAGGCAGGAAAGGTGTGTCTTCTGTGCTTTGAGATTTTCCATGGAATGTAAAATATTTTCTAATCTCTTGATGTGATGATTGCAGTTCATAGTAACATCAGCATGGACTCTTGACAAGTTCAAAACCTCCATTGGTGAAGTATATGATTTGGTTGCTGCATCTAAAACAAATCTTAAGGTTTGTTCTAGTTCCATATCTGGATTTTTGGTCTTAACTACAGATATCTTTATCAGAAAAGTATTTGGGATTTTAATTTGAACAATGTGACATTGGCGTTACGCAGTGCCACATATTGTTATGCTCATATCAAATTCTAATTACACAAATATGGATCTTATCCTTTTGTGCTATATGACTGGTTTCTAATTTATTAGTTTATTCTACCAGCTGTATGATGTTTTGACTGATTTGCGCTGGGAAGTAGTCACTGAAAGTGAATCACTATCGCAGATCCACAACATTCTGTTCTTATTTGTAGATAGTGAATTTTTGTTAGGTTAAATTGAAAGAAATGCAAATGTTGAAATTAATGCAAGTTGTTTTGGGATATATGATTTTTTTGGTCTTTATTGGCATCTTGTGTTTTCCTTGCAGCTTGTGTTTGAAGAAGAGCTTGAACAAGCAAAGGAAAAGGAAGAGAAAGAAGCGAAAAAGAGGCAAAGGGTAGCAGATGATTTCAAGGATTTGCTTTATTCTGTGAAGGTTTAATTTATTTCTTTTAGAAAAATATCCGTTTAGTGAAGTCTCTTTTTACTTTACTTTTCTTACATCTAGAGTACATTTTCATATTGTGCTGTACATTAAAAATCCTTATTATTACTGAATTTCTATCTACTTCTTGATGGATTAATTATATTGCTTTTTTATTTCATGGATTTGCTCTATTTTGTGAAGGTTTAAATTCTTCGTTTTGAAAAAACTTCCTTCTATTGAATTCTCTTTTTAATTTGCTTTTCTTATATCTGAAGTACATTTTCATATTGTCTCATACATTAAAAAATCCTTATTATGATTGATGGATTAATTATATTGTTTTTTCATTTCATGGATTTACTTTATTCTATGAAGGTTAAAATTCTTCATTTAGGAAAAAAATCCTTCTATTGAATTCTCCTTTTAGTTTACTTTTCTTACATCTGGAATACATTTTCATATTGTGCCATACATTAATTTTTTTTTATTATGATTGAATTTCTATCTACTTCTTGATGGATTAATTATATTGTTTTTTCATTTCAGGAAATTGTTGCTTCCTCAAAATGGGAGGATTGTATACCTTTGCTCAAAGATGCCCAAGTGTACAGGTAAAAGAGCCACTATTAAGAATTAATCTATTGTAAGTAATAAAAGGCAGTTGTTATGTGCCTTTCACTATAATTATTTATAAATATATTTCGGATGTGAATATTCAGGGCAATTAGTGATGAAAGCTTCTGTCGAGAGATATTTGATGAGTACATTGCACATCTTCAAGAAAAGGTTAAGGAAGAGAAATGCAAACGAGATGAAAAGGTTAAGGAAAAGAAACGCAAACGAGATGAAAAGGTAGACAACCTTATTACTTTTCTTTCCTCTGCATATTATCCCTTGTTTCATGTTTAAATTTGTTAGGATCTGATCAATTAAATAATTCAGACTCCAACATTCCATAATGTTGTGGGAAAGACCTTCTGAAAGACTATTGAGATGAGTGTTGTATTAAGAATGCAAATTAGACCTCCTTATGTAGATAATTTTACTACAAATGCTGGCCGTAACCAACAAATTATATTAACTACTTTTAGAAACTAGCTATTACGAGTTAAATTGTTGCAAATTAGCCTTTACCAAGATCTGATCTTTCCTACATGATCTGAATTGGGGTTAGTAGACTGACCAACATGAAAGGTCTCCCCGTGTTGAATGATTGGGAGGCGAGGAAGGGTGAATTAGTTTGGAAGTTTAATATGCCTCAATTTGCCACTAAAGTCATATTTTTGCAACATACAACTCCTAATGCATGAACATCCAGAAAGCCTAACATTACCTAGGAGAAGTTGAACCAAAAAATATTACTAAAAAGAATCAGATAAATTATAATAATCATTATCCAAGTTCTAAATCCAAGTAAAATAACTAAGTTGCATGGACATGAATATGGCTATTATTCAAGGCCCTTTGATATGGATATGTTTGGACACAACATTCATAAAAAAAAACTATTAATTTACTGGTGCCCAAGTTGGAGAGAAAGTATTTGAACCAAAGCTAGTGTCTTTTTGAGTTCCGTGGAGGCATTCCAAAGGTTGTGGTTGTGAGGAATGAGGAGGCTTCGTTGGACATCTTATTGTTGGTATTGGAGCTCTTGCCATTCCATAAATCAGCCTTTTGGGTGTAGAATTAATGTGTAACAGTTGAATGTAGATTTCTCTACAAGAACAAAGGACTAGTGGGAGGCATAAGGAGGTTGCAATGTACATAGGTGCTGCTATGATGGAGGCTAATAGGAGAATGAAAGTGATTATATTGTAAGCACATTTATTGTTGATAATGCAAGCTTGACCTCTTTTCTAAGTGGAGTTTTTTTCCCTCAAGGGTTTCTCCATGCAAATCTTGTGTTATGTGTTGATTTTATGTTGCTGATTTATGCCTTATGGCTGCTATCTTATGCTAATGTTAATAATTAATTATTGCTGTTATAAGCTCACATAATATAGGTTTATTAAGCATGATAAATAGGCTGATCTTTGGCATCATTAAGAAGGGTCTAATCTTGGTTTTTCCACATCAAGGCAACTTAATTTACAAATTTGCATAAGTAGCTATCCAAGGCTTGTATTTCATCATTTGATTAGTTTATTGCATAGAGATTGATCTTCACAATCTTTGGTATTGAACCTGTCTATTTCCCAACAATAGGTGCATGCTGATGTTGAGGAGCCAGATGATCAGGATCTGTAGGATGTACCCATTGGAAAAGAGTATCGTGATGTAAAGGACCTAGGGACAACTCAGGCTTTGATCAGGACTCTACGAGCACAGGGGGTATCCCTACAGGCCCAGGTTATTGCCCTGACTACAGAGAGGGACACATTGATAGCTGTCGGAGACACATCTGTTATTAGAGCACAAAGGGCAGATCTGACAGCTGGCAAAGTTCAATTGTTTGTTGACGCTGGCAAACGGTTGTAGTACTATAAAGGTCTGTATGAGAGAGCAGTACTGCGAGATCAAAGGGCATTTAGCTATACAACTTATAGAGCACACAGTCGAGCACACTCGAGGAGGGAAGCCAACAATGGAGGAGTAGAGGGCCTGATGAGGCCCCCTCAAACACCACGACAGTGTCAATCTAAGCAGGGACAAGCAGGAATCGTTGGGGCTTGGCATCGTAGGCCATCACATTGAGAGGGTGGGGGCAACACTAACTAGCCTTGTTATTGTTGTACTAGACACTTGTTTATTTTGATTGAGCCTACGAGCTCCATTTTTGACAGACACTCTGATGTTGTACTCTGAGACTTTTTTTTGGATATATATGAGATGCATTGTTTTGGTGGTGACTATATGATGTCTACATGAGTTTATATGCATGTTTCTATGATGTCTGATGACTCTGTATGATGATTATATGATTTGTGATGTTCTAATGCATGTTAATTTGAATCTATGTGGTCGACTCTATTATGTATGCAATTCTAATATGGATGCAATGACTTTATAATGTATGGTTATATATATGTGATGTTGAGGAAATGGGGACAAGGCAAAAACAAAGTTCAAATGTGAGTTTCCAACCATAAAACCAAGACAGAACTAAAACCATTCCAAACATATCAAGAAAGATTAAAAAGCATGCAAGTAAAACAAGATAAAAGAGAAGGAAGAGAAATCTCCCTAAGATGCTTCCATGATGCTTTTTGACACTCCTTCCTTGTTTCTCCCCTCTCCAAGTCCCAAATGAGTGTAGCTTTCAACTTTTAGCACTATCCATGGATGCCATATGGAAATTCAAGATGGTTGTAAATGATAAACAAATGCTATGCAAGTGTAAAAGGGTTGCTTTGAGAAAGCTCCTAATGTCTATGTAAATTTCACTATAATAACAATGCTCTAATGCTCTCTATAGCGCATGTGTCGTGCAATGTAGCACTTTGGATTTTTTTGAGCGCTTTTGTAAGTTAAAATAGTGTCGTTGATCGGGTTAGCGCTTTTGTAGGTTAAAATAGAGTTGTTGATTGTGTTGTGGCGCGTTTGTGGCGCTTTTGTCTGTAGGTGTAGAAGGATATGTCAGTTGCCCCAAGTTAAATGTCAAGTTGATAATTGATGTCAACGTTTGTTGTTGTATGTGTAATAGTGACCTGTGAGACTTAGTGAACCCGTTGAGACTAGGCAAGTGATGTAAATCCCTGTTAGTAGTCTAAGTTCAGTGGTGAGTCAAGTTACTCGATGAGACTTAGATACTTTGGAAAAGCATTTGATGAAGTCTAGGTAAGAGTCAATGCTGCATAGCAAAGATTATTGACAGTGTTTTTGTGATTTGTGGTTTTGTAGGAGGATCACCTAGGGGTCTTGTAGATGCGTGAGAGGCATCTGACCACACAACGCTTGCGAGATTAGTTGACAGATTTGGAGATAGACTATATATGTGCGACAAGTTTATATGATATGATGCACCTACTCGTAATTCAGTTGAATCACGAATTATTGACAGCGCTGGCCAAGCGATGGCATAGCGAGACATGCTCTTTCCATTTAGTGATGGGAGAGATGACTGTGACACTGGAGGACGTCTGGAGGATATTGCATATCTCGATTATTGGTGAGCTTGTTACTTATGACAGGGCGTTAGGGGAGGCAACACTATGACGAGTATTCCCGTATCCGGATTTGGAGGTGTTTGATGGATCGGTTTTATGGAAGGACATAGCAGACTTATATGAGCCATTACCAACAGTGGTATCAGGCATTGTGGGAGGGCTACTATGCCCGGATCAGAGATCGCACAGGCTTGCAGTGGGCTGGGGGTAGGTGATTGAGCGGATGGTCAGCGAGGGCACCTGATATGCATGGAGACCATGTGTGCTGGCACATTTATACAGGGATTTGCATGAGGTTGTGTACCATGAGATTTCATCGCTAGGAGTAGGGATTACCTTGCTTCATGTCTGGGCATGGGAGCACTTGTTGATATCGAGACCAGTGTGTTTGAGGTTTAGGGTGATTGACCGACCCTATGTATATATGTATGGAGGTATGATGACACAACCCCAACCGGGGAAGCTGGAGTACTGGCAGCATGCATTGGATGAGTTAGATACAGTGATATGGCGCCCCTACCGGGCTTGTCAGCAGTGGGAGGATGATGCAAACACAATGCCATATGTGTTCATGGGGCAGTTCCTCATTGGACGAACAACGTACGTGGTAGAGAGACATTTGTTAGGGCGGGTGATGAGACAGTTTGGGCGCACACAGGGTTTTCCCCAGGGTTTTGGTGAGTATGCCAGAGTAGTACGAGATAGATTCCAGTGGTGATCGGTATTATCCCATGAGCAGGCTATAGCAGAGTTTCAAACACTACAGGCGAGGCCATGGCCACACCGAGCAAAGGTCGCAAATGTAGGGGTGACAGATGAGTATACACAGTATCGAGCCGCTCATCCGATTCCATGGATCTTAGATCCCGCAGAGCCAATGCCACCGTTTGAGGATGACAAAGCATCGCGACAGGGAAGGAGGAGATTAGACAGGGGGGCAGAGATGGTAGGGGAGGTGGAAGAGGTGGAGGGGGAGGTTTTGGAAGAGGAAGGTGGTTACAGAGGAGAGGCTGAGGTGGGCAACCCTTACGATTGTCACAGGGTCCACTGATACAGGGAGCAACAAGAGCAGGAGGGAGAGATGTCGGTGGTGGAGAGGGTGGTGATGTGGCTATGGAGATGGGACACAGAGCCGTAGGTGGGGGAGAGGGGGACCTACGAGATGTGGTGATAGCAGACTCGCCTGACGGCTGTCGATGGGCACATTCGAGAGTTAGAGGCACAACTGGAGCATAGAGATGCAAAGATTGCAACCAAGGATGTCCATCTTTTTGCATGGGGGGTCGAGTTGACCACAATTGTGCAAGAGAGATGATACGGTGGATAGAGTGAGGGAGCTACAAGAGATAGTTCGAGTTTTGGAGGGAGTGTAGGGACAGGGCCCGATTGGGGAGATGATGTGGGAGATGTGGCGAGCAGGGGCAGAGATTGACTACTGGCAGGGATTATATGAGCAGGTAGTGCCGAGTAGTCAGTGAGTGATGAGCTACTCCTAGATGCTTGCGGACGAGATCAGAGCGGTCTTAGAGGGGTCAGAGCAGTGGTGGTGTGATGGGTCCTCCTTGGTGAGATGGTTGGGGGGGGGGGGGGTGGAGCCACGACATCTGGCCAGAGTGTCATTTGAGGTGGTTTTTTGCATTGTTACTGTGAGATATGGACCAACTCTGATACCATGTGAGATTTTGCCAAGATCTAGAGGCAATGGAAAACAAAAATAAGAGAGACAAAATAGATGATAGGAATAAATTGTATTCTATCAAGATGCAAAATATGATCAACTGGATCATTATAAGATATAGATTGATTGCCTGTACAAAAAATGTAAATGAGCCTTCTTATATAGGCAAGGCTTATGGATATGTGAGCACACTATTGGTTGTAATTAGGGCTGACGGATTCCAATTGCCTTGGGCAACATTGGAATCTGCCTCCTTAATATAGGGCCTGGCCCAATACCTTCCGGTGCACCCAAAAAGGTTCCACGCTTCACTTAAACCCTTCACGCCTCCTTGATAGGGCCGACCCTATCTAATAAGGAATTAATATAATTAATTAAGTTTAAAAGAAGGCCGACATGTTAAAAGGAATAAGTCTCCTATAAATGTGGCATTTGCTTCTCATTATATCATCACAATTTCAAGCAGATGAAAAGTATTTTTCGGTGAAAAGCAAATTCCATATTTAGGGATCTGGCAACCAGCGAACTACTCTAGATAGCAGCAGTAGACAACGAACTCCATTAGGCAACTTCAGATCCTCAATAGCAGCCTGTGAACTTCATTAGACATTTGTAGATCCATAATTAAAGGCAGCGAACTTCAGATCCTCAACAACAGCCAGCGAACTTCATCAAGACATCTGCAGATCCATAATTAAAGGCAGCGAACTTCATAAGAGGCTGCAGACCATATGTAATGTCCAGTTGAATTAAAATCATAATCAGATTTGAGGATCCTTTGGTTGGGTTTTTCCTCCTAGGAGGGTTTCCCAGGGTAACTGTGTTTTGTCTTTTGCATTTCATTTCCTTTATTATGCTTAAGTCTGGAAAACAATAAGCTAATTAATCTTATTCTAATTTTCTGAGTTTTATTCAATCTGAAAGTACCAAATTTAACATGGTATCAGAGCTAATTGGTTAGATCAATCTTCAGATTTAAAATTCAGTACACCTTTATTTTCTGATTGCTGTAGCTTTTGCAGTTCAGGTCAATGGGGCTGAAAGTTGAAGATAGGCTTGATGGGAATCTAAATTTTACTGCATGGAAAGTTCGAATCAAGTTGGCTCTTGAGGAAGAAGATCTTCTCTAATTCATTGAAGCGAAAGAGCTAACCGAGCCTTCGGATGCAGCTGAGTTGAAACAATTCAAAAGGGATGCTATCAAAGCCAGGAAGATTCTCATTGATTCAGTCAAAGACCACCTCGTCACCTCTATTGCTTCATTCACCACTGCAAGGGAAATGTTCAGCTACCTACAAGGTACATATGAAGTTAACAATCTTAGTAGGGCAATTACATTAAGACAACAACTACTTAATATCAAAATGGCTAAAGAAGATTATGTTATTTCCTACTTCATAAAAATTTCAGAACTAAAGAATCAGCTAGGTTTAATTGGCCATAACATGGAAGATAAAGACCTTGTCATGATTGCCCTTAATGGTCTACCTCACTCTTGGGAGTCATTTATCCAAATCGTAAGTGGTTGGTCGAAGTTACCTACTCTTGATCGCCTTAAGAATGATTGCATCCAAGAAGAGTCCTGCCTCTTTACAAGGGGTCAATCCAAGAGCCCCCATGTAGATGAACATCACATGCTTGCAACTCAATGCAATAAAAGGGGAAATTGGAATCAACCTTATCCTAAAAGAAATAGGGATTCCAGATCCTTTAGTTCCCAACACCCTTGGAAGAAACCAAGAGATACCTCACGTGTGCGATGTTTTAGATGTGACAAATTCAGTCATTATGCTAAGCAATGTCAGTTTAACCCTAACCAAAGTGAAGCAAACCTAAATGAAGTCTCAGAACAAAATGATGACTTCTTATTTATTTTCGCTCTATCTACCAGTGTACCATCAAATAGCAATACATGGTTGATTGACAGTGGTGCCTCCAGACACATCACAGGTTACTGCAATCATCTTTCAGGCCTAGTAGAAAAGAATACCAACCTTCACGTGGTAATTGGTGATGACGCTTGTTATTCGGTAAGAGGTTCTGGCTCTACTTCTCTAAAATTAGATTCTGATATTTCCTTGCATCTTAGTGATATATTGTTTGTTCTTGGAATTAAAAGAAACCTAATTTCCATTTCTGCTTAGAAGATAAAGGTTATCAAATTGCATTTTGTGAAGGAAAAGTTCTTGCTTGGCCTAAGAAAGATAGTTTTAAATCTGCTCGTATAATTGGCCATAGATATGATAGTTTTTATAAGCTCTCTACTAACCCTATTCAAGCCCTCATTAATGAGGTCCCAGAATCATGTGAATTATGGCATAGAAGACTTGGACATCTACATTATCAAGCCCTTCCATCCCTTGAAAGGTTAGTCAAAGGTATGCATAAACTCAGTCAAATTTATGATAACACTTGTAAAGGTTGTGCTATTGGTAAGAATGTTAAAAGTCCATTTCATAAAAGTGAAAATAGAGCTAAAGACAAACTAGAACTTGTTCACTCTGATTTATGTGGTCCTATGTCTATAGTATCTCCTAGTGGATTCCTTTATTATGTAATCTTTATAGATGATTTCTCTAGGAAAACTTGGATCTACTTCTTGAAATCTAAAGAATTTGATGAAGTCTTAAGTAAATTTAAGGAGTTTAAAGCATTAACTGAAAACCTCTCTGGTAAAATAATCAAATGTTTAAGATCTGACAATGGAGGTGAGTACACCTCCGGTAGCTTTCATGATTTTTGTGTTGAGTCAGGAATTAAGAGGGAGTTTTGTATTTCATACAATCCTCAACAAAATGCTGTTGTTGAAAGAAAGAATAGGACCATTGTGGAGGCTGCAAAGGCTATGATCCACGATCAAGACTTGCAGACTTTCCTATGGGCTGAGGCTTCTAGAACAACAGTATATATCTAGAATAGATGTCCTCATCGTGCTCTAAAGAACATGACCTCGAAAGAAGCCTTCACGGGATTCAAACCAGACATTAGTCACCTCAAGATCTTTGGAAGTCCCGCCTATGTTCATGTGCCAAAGGAAAAGCGATCAAAGTTAGAACCCTCTGGAAAGAAAGACATGCTAGTCGGATACAGTGAATCCTCCAAAGCATTTAGGATTTACATCCCAGGCCAAAGGTATGTTAAGGTAAGTAGGGATGTTAAATTTGAAGAAGACATTGCATTTAAGAAATCAAAAGGTTCCTGTGCTATTGATGAATCTAATGATAATCAAAATATAAACCTTGATACTAACCCTGAGATTTAGAGGGAGCAAGTTGAACCTCCACCTCAAGATGATCATGATGATCCTTCAGAACCTATGAATCCCACTGATATTCCTAGTGACATTGTCGTTACCAAGAAGAGACCACTTTGGGTAAGAAACACTATTCAAGAAGCTGAAAGATTTGCTGCTCCAAGTGGCACCTTCCGTGAAACTGAGAGACCTCAGGTATTTTCCAACTATGTTTCTCTAATGTGTAATCTCATTGAAACTGAACCTTGCAATGTTGAAGAAGCCTTAAGTCATCATGCCTGGAAGCTTGCTATGGATGAAGAATATCAGTCTATCATCAAGAATGATGTATGAGACCTTGTGCCCAGACCCAAAGGTAAGTCTGTTGTTTCTTTTAAATGGTTATTTAAAATTAAACATAATGCTGATGGTAGCATTGAAAAATATAAGGCTAGATTTGTAGCGCGTGGTTTTTCCCAAAAGGAAGACATAGACTATGAAGAAACATTTGCTCCTGTTGCTAGTTATACTTCCATTAGAACAATTATTGCTATTGTTGCTTCTAAGGGTTGGAAACTTCATCAGAGGGATGTTAAGACTGCCTTTCTCAATGGTTTCATTAAGGAAGAAGTCTACATTGAGCAACCTGAGGGATATGAGATTCATGATAGATTAACCCATGTGTGCAGGTTAAAGAAAGCTTTGTATGGTCTTAAACAAGCTCCTCATGCTTGGTATGAAAGAATTGAGAAATATTTGCTAAGTCTAGGCTTTTCTAAAAATGATGCTGACCCTAACATTTACTTTAAAGTAGCCAATGATGAAATGCTAATTCTAGTTCTTTATGTGGATGACTTATTTCTGACTGGTAAAGATGAACTCATTATTAGATGCAAGAAAGAATTAGCTTCAGAATTTGAAATGAAAGTGTAGCTAGGAAATCGGAAATCATCAAAGCAAGTAGTATTAATAATCTAGCTCAATCACAAAAGCTCAAATGCAATGATCAATCCTAATTACATACAATATAGATATGAAAACAAGACATCAATTCAAGATTGGAAATTAGCAAACCAAATGTAGACTTGAATATCTCCTTCATGTGGCTCCATTGTCCTTCTTTCTTCTTCAAATAGCTTTGTTTGTGGATCTCACCTACAAGTGCATACACATGAGATGAAAGCAAGAAGACAAGATAGTAGCGCAAGAATACTCGAAGCGTGATTGATTCGACAAAGTGATTAGTTCGATAATGTGATTAGTCTTGATTGAAGAAATTCATCCAATTTATAGATAAATTGGAAAAAAGACAAGATTAACATGAAATTGATATTAGAGGCAATTGATTTCAAAAATGGCACAATTGAGTGGAAAGAAGAAGGTTATGACATCTTATATGTCATGAATTATGACATATTGCCAATGCAAAGGTTAGAAGACTAGAGGCTTATGACATCTTGCTATGCCAAAAGTATGACGCATGAGAAATTCATGCTTCCACCGAAGCACAAAAATAGGGAGAACTAGAGAGAAATTAATTAGGTGGAAATTGAGTTTGACAAATTAGAAAATAGGTGGAAATTAGGAATTAGGAAAATTAGGAAATTAGGAAATTAGAAATGAAGAAATGATGAAATTAGAAAATTGATGCAAATTAGGTAAATTAATTAATAATTTCTCATTCATTAATTAATCCACAAAAAGAGGAATAATTAGTTAGCCAATTAAATTAAACATTTAATTGTGACACACAGACTTAGGATAAATAAATAAATTATTTAACCTAGAGGGAGAAAATGGAGAGAAAATGACAAACAAGGTTAAATGAATAAATCATAAAACCCTTGAAGATTGATCACGTGGGAGAACCGACCTAACTGCTTCATGTTACGACATAGACTTAAGAGCACAGATAGAGATACATTAGCAGGACTTGGAATATACTACATCACATTCATGCCCGAGATTAGGGCGAACACAGGACTACTGACCGCATTGGCAGAGCGATGGCATTCGGAGACCTCCTCATTCCATCTGGCAACTGGAGAGGCGACTGTGACATTGGAGGATGTATGGCGCATCCTCTGCATTCCGATTCATGGAGAGATGGTAGAGTACAACCCAGTGACAGGGAGAGATGCGTTGTGCAGATTATTTGAGTGCGACATAGATGATCTGGATATCGTAGAGAGGGAGATTGGTTGGGAGACCATGGCATCAGAGTATGATCGGCGATATGTGGTGATAGCATGCCTACTAGCAGGGGACAAATGAGGACATGGATTCCCTATTGGATGGGGAAGAGTGCTAGAACGGATGGCGACAGAGGGGACGGTGTACGCATGGGGACCATGTGTGCTTCCTATGCTATATTTTCAGTTGCATCAGATAGCATATCAGGGAGTTCAGACTTTGAGCTTTGGAGTCACACTGTTACAGGTATGGGCATTTGAGCACATAGCCATATGTCGACCGATTGCAGAGAGACAGGTATTACCACACCGACCATATGTGTACTGTTATGGTGGAGCACTGAGACAGGGTCCTTTTGGATACATATTGTATTGGCGACACGAGCTAGACAGACTGAGAGAGTTCACATGGAGGCCATATCGTGATTGCCCTAGATGGTCAGATGATAGTGATGAGCTACCGTATTGTAGACAGGAGAGGTACCTAATTGGGCGACCAGTGAATCGCCAGAGAATGATTGAGATGTACCTGCCAGAGAGAGTTAGACGACAGTTTGGAGAGAGGCAGGATGTACCTAGGAGGACTGCACACTTTGCCCGATCTCACAGAGAGACGAGTTAGTGGGGGAGTATGATTCAGCTACACAGAGCATATGCTGACTTCACACAGCTACAATAGAGACAGTGGGATTGGAGATCAGACGTGGAGGATGCCGGGATGACAGAGGAGTATGAGAGATGGTTTGCACGACAACGACTAGTGCCATTGACAGATCCTAAGATTCCAGTACCGAGGAGACATGAGGACTTCCCACTCACAGGAGAGGAGGAGGGAGATGATGAGGACGAGGAGGATGAGGGCGGTGAGGAGGATGAAGAGGATGACGAGGATGGAGATGAGGATGGGGATGACGAGGATGAGCCAGATTCAGGTGATCAGGAGGCATTGCAGGATATACCCATAGAGCTGGAGACATCTAGCATAGAGGAGATGGAGATGTGTAGGGCTACCATAGTGAGTCAGCATGATCACATTGCGATTTTAGAGAGACAGAATGCCATCTTGAGGACAGAGCATGAGCAGTTCAGAGCGGAGATAGCCAGACTTACAACGGCTCGAGATACAGCAATAGCGCAGGCACAACGAGAAGAACAGAGAATCACTGAGTATATTGGGTCGATTAGGGATGCCAGTGCACGAGAGATGGCACAGATGTTGGTAGAGACCGGAGAGGAGATATGCCATTGGAGAACACTATATGAGAGTGCAGTTCCACCTGAGCAGAGAGCAGCATCATATCGGGCACGATCGAGGACAGAGAGCAGAGCATGCTCTCGGAGGTCATTGAGCAGCATGGGGGTGAGTGGACCTAGGAGACCACAACAGCCAGGACCTGGAGGGACATCATCCATGAGACATGGCAGGGATGAGGAGGACAGAGGGAGCAACCAGTGACAGAGGCACATGCTCCGTATGACGGACAGTGGACATTATGTAATTTGACATTTTGTAGTCAGCCTATGGGCCATACCTAGGACAGACAGTCCAATTTTGTACTCCGATATTATGTGACATATGATATGATATGCATCGATATGATGGGATGCAATGTGTTATGACTTATGTTATTTTCCATGTATGGATGGTGTATGCATTGTTTATTGTGGAATATGTAATGGATGTATTTTTATGTGTTTTTTATGCATTGAAAAATGGATAAAATGCTTGATGTGAGGCTTGATGTAATGCAAATGTACTAACCAATGAATGTAGGATGCAGCTTATGTTTTTGGAGATTGGAGCACTAGACCGAATTGACTATCCGATCAGACGGAAGAAATGTTAGTAAGAAGAAAAATGAGACGAGAACAGTTAGAGACGAAAAAAAACTTGCTTTCAGTATTGCACTTTGTAGGTGAATCTTTATTTTAATGTAGCAAAATGGATGCGTAGCATCATGGCATTGAAGGCCAGAGTTGAAATGCAACCCTTTTTGCAAAAGACAGACACATCGCAGACAAATAGCAATCACAACCAAAAAGAAAAGGACGATGAACCATCCTGATCACTCTAAATCACTCAGTGACATCATCGAGCAACATAGGAACATGATCGAAGCCAAAAATAAAGTAGTAAAAAGATAAAATGCACAAATTCCAACAAATGAAACAAACATCTTGATTTTCTTTGTCAAAAGTTGAAAGTGTTGATAGGACGATCATGCTGTCTGGTTTCAAGACATGCGGTACCCCGTCTAAGACAAGACACAGTCTGGTTTCGAGTATACCACACTCTGTATAAGACCCATGATAGTAGAGACAAGGACAAATGATTTTGAGGTTGATCGATATGACAATTTGGATCAGTTTGAATGTCTGGGTTGATTGAAAAGTTCATCCGTTTACGCATGATTGCATTAAAGCGCAGTGTTGTGATTAATTGTTGTTGGATGTATACTCAGTGATCTGTCTATGCACAGAGGAATTTTTGTTCATTTTTTTTTTAGGACTTAATTTTGACTTTTTAGGGATTTTTTCAAGACATTTTTTTGATTTTTATAGGTTTTTTTTTCAGGACATTATTTGATGTTTAGGGATTTTTTCAGGACATTTTTTTGATTTTAATAGTTTTTTTTTTCAGGACATTATTTGATTTTTAAAGAGTTTTTCAGGACATTATTTGATGTTTAGGGATTTTTTCAGGACATTTTTCAATTTTGTTTTGAATTATTTTAGGACATTTTTCAATTTTCAAAAGTTCTAGTGATTGATCATGACAAGGGGAACGCACCCAATGCACATTTGAAAGACATGTACAAGAAACCGGAGTATGCAAGACAATGATGTTGACCAATCACAGGCCTGGAACCGAACATTGGGTCAAAACAAAGATAGACATGATAAATCGGCTAAGAGAAAGCATAGCTAGAGGTCATGACAGATGACGGAGCAACGATCTCGCTTACACATGGCACCTGATTGCCAGGTTTTCACCATGGTACTTGCCCAAAGCGCCTGTTTGCCAGGTTTTCACTAGAGGGCGAATCATTTTTCTTTACTTTTTTGCTCTTTTTCTCTTCTTTTTTTTTTTTTTTGTATTTTTTTGCTTTTTTCACTTTTTTTTGCATTTTTTCAGGATCATACTTGAAGAAGTGCTGATAGAAAATTATGCCTAGTACTTGCGAAGGTGCATGCTATTGACAGGATCAGACAAAGGTTCACCTTTTGGAGTGGCAAGCTGATATGCCCCCGAGCCATAGGCTGCAGTCACTATGAAAGGCCCAACCCAATTAGGTTCAAACTTGCCTTTGATGATGTCAGTAGACTGTGCATTCTTAGGGTTTGCCTTTAAAACCAGATCTCCCACTTCAAAGTGTCGCCCTTTGACTTTCTTTTTATAAGAGCGATGAAGACGGTTTTGATATGCTTGCAAATGTGTCAGGGCTGTCTGACGTTTTTCATCTAACATCTCAAGCTGATGCAACCGAGATACTCTATGCATCTCATCATCAATCAGATGTTGCAAGGAAACATGCAAAGAAGGGATCTCCATTTCCAAGGGTAAAATGGCTTCCGCACCATACACCCAGGAATAAGGTGTTGCTCCAGTAGGTGTGCGGATAGAAGTGCGATAGGCCCATAGTGCTGGATTCAACTGTACATGCCAATCTCGACCAACGTCATTGACAACTTTTTTCAGGATTTTGATAATGGTTTTATTTGATGCTTCGGCTTGACCATTACGCTGTGGATAGTATGGACTGGAGAAACGGTGTTGAATATGAAACTTTTCACAGAGTTCCTTGACATCTTTATTCTTGAAGGGACGACCATTATCTGTGACTATGGCAAGGGGAACCCCATACAAGCATATGATATAATTCAATAGGAATTTTGAAATTTGCACACCAGTGATATAGGTCATGGGGATAGCTTCGATCCATTTTGTAAAATACTTTGTGGCTGCAATGATGAACTTGTGTCCATTTGCAGATGTTGGGTGAATCTTGCCAATAAGATCTAATCCCCATTGAGAAAAAGGCCACAGAGATATGACAGAATGAAGCTCTTGGGTTGGTGCATGAATATAGTTTCCATGAATCTGGCATTTGTAACACTTCTTAACAAAATCGTGAACATCTTTTTCCAGAGTGGGCCAATAATACCCAGCACGAATCAACTTTTTGGCTAAGCTCAGACCATTGAAATGGCCCCCACATATACCATCGTGAACCTCGTGTAAAGCCGTTTGTGCTTCGTCAGAATCCAAACACTTGAGGAGGGTATGGTCAAAGGAATGACGGTAAAGGGTGTCGACAATGATGACATATTTGGTTGTCTGTCGGATGAAGGCTCGGCATTGGTTAGCGGAAAGGTTAGGTGGTATGGTTTGGGATTTCAAATATTGATATACGTCATTGTACCACGGGGAGTTGAGACCAACAAGAACACACATCACATCTGCTGTTGGAATGTCAAAAGAAGGAACAAGCAACTGTTCGACCAAAAACTCACATTTGTCCATATTGTTTGGCATATTTAACATGGAAACAATCGTAGCCATCGCATTTGCCGACTTGTTTTGCTTTCTTGAAACTTGACTGAAATGGATAGCCGTGAATTTTGTCTAGAAGAAATCTACCATATGCTTATAGGGAAGAAGCTTTTCATCTTTTGTTTCGTAGTCATCATTCACTTGTCGGATGACTAATTGAGAATCTCCATAGACTTGCAAATGTGTGATGTTCCAGTGGACTGCTACTCGGAGTCTTATGACTAGTGCTTCATACTCGGCAATGTTATTGGTACAATGAAAAGTTATCCTGTAGGATTTGGGAATAGCATCACCTTGAGGGGTGACAAACAAGATGCTTGCTCCAGACCTGAACTTGGTATGGGACCCATCAAAGTATAACTTCCACTCATTAGAAGATGTGAGAGCAAAGACTGATTCATCGGGAAAATCGGTCAACATGGGATGATCATCATAAATAGGAGCCTCTGCAAATTGATCTGCTATGACTTGTCCTTTTATCGCCTTTCGCTCCATATACTCAATATCAAATTCACTAAGGATCATAACCCACTTTGCTAGGCGACCCATCAAAGCTGCTCTGCTAAGCAAGTATTTTAGGGGATCAATTTCTGCAACCAGCAATGTTTGGTGATTTAACATATAATGTCGGAGCTTCTGTGTTGCAAATACCACTGCTAAGCATGCCCTTTCAATAGTTGAATAATTCAGCTCATAGCCTACCAGTGTCCGACTGATATAATAAATAGTTCGTTCTTTATCGTTCTCATTCTGTTGGGCCAAGAAAACTCCTAGTGCCGTTTCAGTTGCGGAAATATACAATATAAATGGCTTTCTTTCTATAGGAGGCATTAAGATAGGCGGTGACAACAAATAATCCTTAAGAGCTTGAAACGTTGATTGGCATTGCTCAGTCCATTTAAAAGCGACTCCTTTATGCAATAAATGCTGGAATGGATGACATTTGTCTGCCAATTGAGCTATGAAGCAGCGGATTAACTGGAGCTTTCCTTGCAGACTGCGTAGTTGACGGAGATTAGAAGGAGGAGGGATATCCATTATTGCTTTAACCTTGGCAGGGTCGACTTCAATGCCTCTATGAGAAAAAATGTACCCTAGTAATTTGCCAGCTGTGACACCAAAGACACACTTCTTTGGATTGAGTCTAAGCTTGTAAGTTTCCATTCGGTCAAAGATTGGGCCCAGGATGGCTAGATGACTATTGGGCCCAGGATGGCTAGATGACTATCTCTTGTGACAGATTTGTATAATAAATCATCAACATAGTTCTCCATCAAAGTATGCATGAAATCATGAAAAATTGTCGTCATCGCTCTTTGATATGTGGCTTGCATTTTTAACACCGAAGGACATCACATTCCAGCAATAAGTACCCCAAGCACATGTGAATGCAGTCTTATGTTGGTCTTCAACAGTAATGCGGATTTGGTTATAGCCGGAGAAACCATCCATTAATGAGAGCATCTCATATCCAGCAGTCATGTCAACTATGATGTTGATATTTGGCAATGGAAAATCATCTTTAGGGCATGCTTTATTGAGATCCTTAAAATCTGTACAGATTCTGATGCCCCCAGTTACTTTGCTAACTGGTACCAAATTTGAAATCCAGTTTGCATAATCGATGGGTCTGATAAAGCCCACATCCAGTAGTTTTTTTAGTTCTACCTTGACCAAAAGAGCCACTTGGGGATGCATCTTTCTAAGTTTCTGTTTGACAGGCTTGGCATCTGCTTTTAATGGCAAGTGATGAAGGACTAGTTTTGGATCAAGGCCAGGCATATCTGCATAGGACCATGCAAAGCTGATCTTCTTCTTAAGAAAGAAATGGACAAAATCTATCTTTTCCTGTTTTGATAGAGAAGCAGCAAAATGAATGACCTTAGGGTTGTCAGGTGTACCCAAATTGATTTCCTCGGTCATTTCCACAAGCAATGTTGATTTATCCTGACTTGACAGGGGTATGTCCACTCTTCCACCTTTGGGCGCCTCAGAGAGGTTTTCACCCGCATGTATGTCTTTTATTTTTACTTTTGCTTGATCAGAGAGTGCCTTACGGTTTTCACTCAAAGATCTATTCTTTTGATATTTTACTTTTTCTTTTCTTTTTTCATTTTGATGACTGGAAGATGGAGTTGACTCTCCAAAATATGCTGTGGAATCTAAGTCAATAGCAAATCTTGCCTTATGATCACCTTGTGGTATGCCTTCCCGTAGGCCAAGGAATTCTGCAATTGCTTCGTCATTTTGAAAACAGTCCAATGTGAGTGGTTCTTATTGGTCATGTTGGATAAGCTAGGGATAGATGAGGGGCATGTCATCATTGGTTGTAAGGAGAGAGAGGGCTGATATGGTAAAAATGTAAACATCTGTGGTATCACTATCCGAACTGCTTGTATCTGATTCGGAGCTTGGATCCCAGAATGACTCTATCCAAGCACTAGGACATGTTTTAGGAAGATGAGTTATTTCATGTTTGTCTTCCATAGGCAAATTATCAGGGTCAAGGAAAATATTGTCAAGGGCATAAGAGCTAGAAGAAAAAGAACTCCACTCCCATTCATTGGAATCAGTTTCGGGTCGGGTATCCTCAGGGGTTATTCCATCATTAGAGTCACACCCTTTTCTACACGTGGTCACTTTGGTAGATGAAGATCCAATTCGCAATGGTACAAAACCTAACCCTAAAGTTGGAGGCCGCATCTTGGGTATAACAGGTTCTAGCCTTCCATTGTTGTTCAGGCCTAAGCCACTGCAACCGTCATATCCTTTCTTTTGCAGCATAGTAAATCCTTTGCCGTACCATTCCACTGGCAACCTGACAGGTGGGGTCTCAGTTGGATCCTTATAAAACCAATCTATGACATCATCATCTAAAATTTCTTTGTCAAGTTCACCCCATCTTGTAAATGTAGTGGGACGTTGATATTGAATAACTACCTTAGGTTCCTTTTGCAATAAATGCGGTTTGCCATATGATTTTGGAGACATTGGTAAATTCTCAATTTGGAATGTTTGATCCTGATGCCCTGCAAAGTGGACAAGGTTAGTCTAAGATAAACAAAACAAGACATACAAGAAAATCGTTAGTGTTATTCAATCAAAAACTAATCTAAACAGGCATATCAAAAGAGACACTAAAATAATGCTAATATATCTAACAAACAAAACAAAGATAATGAGGCATCTCCAAATGCCTCTTAGCATGCTCTTAGTTCCTTCTCCCTTGTTCCTCTCCTCTCCAAGTTCCAAAATAGTGTAGCTCTCAGCAGCTTTTTGCACTATGGATGCTTATGGAGGATTGAGATTGAAATATTGCTCTAAATGTTAATAAAGAAGCTAATATTAAGCTATTGATACTAAAATGATTGATTTTATCCAAAATGACAAGATATTAGTTAATTATGCTAAAATGCTCTCTTAAAATGCCTATAACTTAAATGCATACAAGTTTTCAGGATCTGGATTATGAAGAAATGGGCTCTATTTATAGGAAAAATGGAGCAATGGATGGTTGAGATTGAGTAATTTCAACAAGGGTCAGGATTGAATGATTTCAAATCCATGTGAGGGCTTTCAACCCAATCCCAGGATGACAAGTGTCAATGTGAGATAGGCTGAGAGGGGAGGGAATAAGCATTAAATGTTTGATATGACCTCGGGAGCTAAAGTTAAGGTTGGTTGAATGAATAAACTCTTTATTCAAAGAATAAAGCTTTTATCCAATGGATAAACTCTTGTGCAAATGTGAAATGGATGAATATGGTCAAAACAATAAATGTTTGGGGGGACAAGTTTGAAATAACCATAAATGGTTATGTAAGAGCCATAAATGGTCATGTAAGAGCCATTAGTGGTATTTGGAAGACTTTGGGGGTTAATTTGTTGAACACACAAAGCATTAAATGCTTTTCAAAGACTTTGGAGTCTTTGAGAAGTGACTCCATTTTGCTTAAGAATGTGACAATAATTAGGGGATGGATTAGGCTAATTAGGAAGGGATTAGAAGAATTTAGAAGGGGATTAGATTTTGCAAGTGGATTTGGTGGTGAGGGAAAATAATATTTTATTAAAAATAAATTAATTTATTTCAATAAATGTGTGCAAGTTGCATTTGTAGGAAAATGCAAGTGGGGGGGATAATGATTTAAATAAATGTTTTATTTAATTTATTTAAAAGAGGAAAAAGGGGATTTAATTAAATAAATAGATTTTATTTATTTAATTGATTTGTATTTGGTTTAATGAATGAATTAAAATAAATTGAATAATTTATTTAATTAATAGAAGAATGTTTGGAGATGAATTAATTAAATATTTATTTAATTAATTGATGGCTAGTGGATTTTTAATCAAATAAATAGCGTTTATTTATTTAATTAAGCTGGACAGATTTGTGTGACTATATTTGCCCCTCTTTGAAACGGTGCGGTTTATCGCGTTGTTTCAAAGAAAGAAAAATAGGTGTGAAGAAATGTCTCATAAAATGTAAATTTAATGGGTGGTATGCCCCCTCGAGAGATGGGCCGAATTTTTTTGAAAAATCGGACGATCTCTCGAAAAAGAATGAAAATTGGCAAGGTGATAGAAAAGAAGTTAGCAACGTGGGTGAAAAATAGAAAAAAACGGGGAAAAAATGGAGAAATGGGGGGATCGAGAAGTTCACGGGGACCACGACGGTGAGCGGGAGAAGTTACGATGACGGTGAAGGGTATAAATGGGGTGAAAGGGGTGAAAACAGGATCATTTGTGACTGCGACCAGTGTAAAATCAGAGCTCTAATAGGGACATTTTGGAGGAGTGAGCAGCAGTTAGGATGCTTATACCGATTACCGAGCACAGATTTGAGCGAATTCGACGGTTCCAGCGCCCAGACGACTATGGATCAGCGGTACGCAAATTCGAAAAGTTAATTTTTATGCATGTTTGATAGGTTTTTAGCTGAGTCCAAGTCAAGTCGGAGCAAGAGCGCTGGAACTACGGTTTTGGCGTTTTTGCTCCATGAACTAGCGCTACTGCGCCGCAATGGTGCTATTGCCCCATTGTTTGAGCGCTTTCGTTTTGTTGTAGCGCTATTGTATGCAAGTTTAAGCGCTGTTGATTAATAAGCGCTATTGAGGGCTTGTTTGAGCGCTTTTGAACTTTGAGCACATTTGTAGTTTGAGCGCTATGGGATAGCTGATTGAGCGCTTTTGTTAGGGTTGGAGCGTTATTGTTGGGAAACTAGCGCTGTTGATAGTACAATAGCGCTTTTGCTTTAGGATAAAAAGATGTCCCAGTTTAGATGAAGAAAATCTCTCGATGCGAATGATTGATGGATGGTGAGGTGAAGTGGGAGTTGTTTTGAACCATAGCAACTTGATGAGACTTAGGTCATTTGTTAGGATAAATGCCCGTTGAAGTCTAGGTGGCCATGATTGCTTACCTATTGAGACCTGAAGATACTTGATCAAAGTATCTGTTAATAGTCTAGGTTTAAACTTAAGAAAGTTTGAAAACAAAACAACTAATGGTGATTGATGAATGTCCATGTGCAGGAGGAGCTACGCGTGTTGCAGTTACGTGAGCGACATCCTGTGACACAGGGGTTGCGGGATCGATTGACACAGGCGGAGATAGACTGCATTGCCGCGACTGGTCTATATGAGGTGATGCACATGCCCGTGATTCGTATGAATCACGGATTGATTACAGCATTAGCAGAGCGGTGGCACAGCGAGACGTGCACCTTCCATCTGGCGCAGGGGGAGATGACAGTGACCTTAGAGGATGTGTGGCGCATCCTACGGATTCCGATTCGGGGGGAGCTAGTCACATATGACAGATCCTGGGGGACTCTTGCAGTGCAGAGGATTTTTGATGAGGACGTTTTTATTGATGATGGCTCCGTTGCTTGGGAGGAGATAGCGGCGTTATATGAGCCGCTTCCAGCAGTTTTGTCAGGTATTGTGGGAGGACTTCTTTGTCCAGACAGACGATCACATGGTTTGGTCGTCGGATGGGGACAGGTTATCGAGATGATGATGACTGAGGGGACCCGATTTGCGTGGGGGCCGTGCGTGCTGGCGCACCTATACCAGGAGCTCCATGAGGTGGTTTACCGGGGGAGGGGTTCCTTAGCAGTGGGCGTGACGCTGCTGCATATTTGGGCTTGGGAGCACCTACCAGTGACTCGACCGGTGAGTCTGAGATTCCGAGCAGTAGATCAGCCGTACATGTTTATGTATAGTGACATGATGAGTCAGCCCCACCTGGGGAAGTTAGAGTGGTGGCGGCGGGCATTAGATGATCTGGATGCAGTTATATGGTGGCCATATTTAGAGTGTGAGCCATGGGATGATGATGCAGAGGCACTGCCTTACGTTTTTATGACCCGATTCCTCATTGGGAGAACCGCATACCATGTGGAGAGACAGGTGCCTGGGAGAGTGCTAAGACAGTTTGGGCGGCAGCAGGGATTGCCCAGTGGATCAGGAGAATATGCTCGAGTTATTCGTGATAGGTATGCATGGGGGCCAGTGCTACCATATGATCAGGCATTGGCAGAGTTCCAGACATTGCAGGCGAGACCGTGGGATATACGACCGAGGGTCGTGGATGCAGGTGTTACAAATGAGTACACGCAGTACCGGGCAACGCACCCGATTTTACGAATCTCTGATCCAGTAGAGCCGATCCCAGATTTTGAGGATGAGAGGGGATGGAGACGGAGGAGGGCAGGGGGTCGAGGATCGAGGGCAGGTGGAGGAGATGGAGGAGGAGGTGGAGGAGGTGGTGGTGGATTGGGGATGTGGAGTCAGCGGAGAGGGAGAGGTGGACTGCCTCTACAGATATCACAGGGACCATTGATACAGGGAGGAGTTCAGCTGAGTGGGAGGGGGATGGAGAGGGAGATCCCGATGGACAGAGGGGAGGGTGCTACTGGAGAGGGTGGTGTAGGGGAGGCAGCTATGGATACTGGAGAGGGAGCCACTGAAGATCTGCGAGATCATATGATAGTACGTTTGCAGACTCAGATAGAGGATTTGGAGGCGGAGGTGGCAGCTAGAGATGTGCAGCTCTTTGCACGGGAGTCAGAGTTGGCGGTGGTGCTGCGAGAGAGGGATAGTGCAGTGGAGAGATTTGCAGAGCTGCAGGAGAGAGTGCGGGTTGGAGTAGGAGCACAGGGGCCTATGGGGGAGGTGATGAGGGAGATGCGACGAGCACAGACAGAGATAGACTACTGGCGGGGTTTATATGAGCAGGTGGTGCCAGTTAGTCAGCGAGCTCTCAGTTATTCGCAGATGCGGCAGGCTAGATCGAAGCGATCGTAGAGGGTGTAGAGCAGTGGGGATGTGATGGGTCTGTTGCAGAGGGAGAGATCAGGGGATGCAGGAGGGAGTGGTGGTTCGATGAGGCCTCCATGGAGAGATGGATCAGGTGGTGCGAGCACCAGTGGGAGAGCAGGTGGAGATGGAGGTGGTGGTACAGTATCTGGCCAGAGTGGCATTTGAGAGAGCATTTTTGCATATATGTATTGTATCATTGTCTATTTTTTGGACTGTATCTTGGATGGCTCTTGGTAGCCGATTTTGTAGACTTCATTGTACTCTGATATATGAGATGATATATATGAGGAGATCCTATATTTTGATGATATGCCGTTGATGATGTATGGATGTTTATGCAGGATGATGAGTTTATTGCTTAGATGGATATGTGTATATGTATGTATTGATGAGATGTTTCTTATATGCATGTTTTTATGATGATTTATGATGTGGAATACTGACATATGAATGCAGGTTTATATATGTATGATTTGTTGTGATTTTTGATGTAATGCTTTATGTATGTAATGCCATGATGATGATGTATGCTTGTGAGTTAGGAATAGGATTTTGGTGTTTCCTATTTTGATATAATTATGAGATGATTTATATGATGATGTTAATGCAATGGTCGAATGAATGATGTTATGTATGGATATGCATCTAGATGTTTTTAGATGAATGTAATATGGATAAACAAAATGTAAAGTACAAATGTTTATGTGATAATGTTTAAATGAATGCATATATATAATGGATATAAAATGTTATGAACCAATGTTTTATAAACAAGTGGATTTTATGATTTTAAATGCTTAAATATGATTTAAGTAAAAATGATAATGTGATGATATTATAACTTATGGTTGTAATAACTGCACCTTAATGCAATTAAAAAGAGGATAACGAATGTAATGTGAAATGAATCCTAAAATGAGCATAATAAGGTACTTAATAATGAATGAATGCACCTTTTAATTATAAATGAATGTATGCAATATATTAAATGATAAAGGATAATGAAAGGATGATGGATAATTGACACTAAATGAATGTCTAGTAAATGATTTAAAAACAATCAAAAGACAATTTGATCCCACGAATGAATCTAATTATTTATGATTGATGCAATGATGCAAATTATTTATGAAAACGAATGTCCAAAATGAACTATATGCAATGTTAAGTTAAAAATGACATGAATGTTTCTTAATGCAAGATGCAACTAAATGTAATGATGATATGACCATGAGGAATGCAAGGTTTTTGAGACTTTGCATGATGCATTGATGATGTATTAGAGTACTCGGTCGTGATTATTTCCAAAACCAGCTTGATTTTCACATTTTGCATATAAATCTTATATATGAATGAGTGAATGGATGGGTGATATGCAATGGAATGCAATATATAAACAGATGAGATGAAATGATGATCCATAGTGCTCTATTTTCATCATTGAGCTTTAAAATGTTGGAAGGGAATACAAGCATCTTGACATAATGATTCAAGATGACTTGAGTATTCCTTTCATGGATTTTATATAGCAAGTTAATACAAACGACTTGATATAAGGGTCAAGTCGACCAGAGTATTGCTTGCGGAACAGACAAGGATTATCGCCATTCATGCATGACTCGGATCGTCCTCTTTGATCTTAGGCTGATCATATTCTGAGACAAGTGCATACCGTACTAAGAGATAAAACCTTTATCCAATTTGGATGAGGAGGAACCAAAGAATGAGCATTTGGACGTGAAAACAAACAGTATATACATAAAGAATAAAGAATATGGATCCTTGGTAATGGTTCATGCTCATATGGTCAAGACATACGCTGTAGTCAGCAAGCCGTAGTGATTTATGACTGTATTTTGCATATGATTACGTAGCTTGGTGAACTTTCCACATAGACACCATTAGTACATGCCCCAGAACTTCATTGGAAATAATGTGCAAACGATACAAAACAATGCTGAAAGATCCCGATACAGATAAACGAATGATTGTATTCACAAACCAATCAAGTATTTGACAGCTTAACATATTTTTCTTGTCAAAGAAAACGTCACTTTTGTCTTTGTTTTGGTAAGGAAGGATGCATCCTTGTTGAAGACAGTTTCCGATTTTGTTGATGTTGATTGTGTGGTTTGATCGGTAAATGGTCATTATGTGAGTATTTTGTCAATGTTTGTTTTGGTATCTGCATGGATGAGTATGTACAAGGTGTTGCCATGTTTTTGTTGGATTTTTCAATGGTTTGTTGATATTTTTGGTATTTTTGTTGAGACATTTTCCAATTTTTTTGGTATTTTGATGATTGCTCGAATGAAGAACTTAATGAATCATAAGACAATGTAGAATCCACTTCCATCAATAGGTTAAAGGCATTGCCCCCAGTTTTAGACATGACTATGAAAAAGCGGGATGCAAGATGTATGGAGTACTATCATAATTGCAGAGGAATAACAAGCCATGGTTTTGGATGGATGGATGTATGTATGAAGTAGATGTGATCGCAACAAGTCTGAAAGACAATGGAGCCACAACCTTTACGAGTGGCGCCTGTTTGCCAGGTTTTCACCATCGTACTTACCCAAGGTGCCACCAGAGTGGTTGTTCACCGTTTAGATGCATGATTTTTCTCTTACTCTTTTTGGTGATTTTGTATTTTCTTCAGGACATTTTTCTGAATGTTTTTTGGTATTTTCTGGTATGTAGGGGAGCCTGATGCTCTGTACACCTTAGGTATAAAACCGTTTGAGGTGCATGCTGTTGATTGGATCTGCAAGCGGTTCGCCTTCTGATGTAGCCAACTGATATGCTCCGGACCCAAACACAGTAGTGACAACATATGGGCCCAGCCAGTTTGATTCAAACTTGCCCTGATGTTCTCTGTTTGGTTGATTACGAGGATTCTCTCGTAGAACAAGATCACCTACCTCAAATGTACGAGGTCTAACTCGGTGATTGTAGCTTCTACTCATGCGCTGCTGATAGGCTTTGAGATGGTTGTACGCAGCTTGTCGCTTCTCATCAAGTAACTCTAAGTCCTGAAGACGGGATACTCTGTAGGCTTCGTCATCGATGAGATTGTGCAAGGAAACTCGTAATGATGGTATTTCGATCTCAATAGGTAAGATAGCTTCTGCACCATAGACCAATGAATAAGGAGTTGCACCTGTAGGGGTTCGAATGCTAGTTCGATATGCCCATAGCGTTGGATTTAGTTGAACGTGCCAATCACGGCCGACATCATTGACTGTCTTCTTGAGGATTCTTAATATGTTCTTATTTTATGCTTTGGCCTGACCATTGCCTTGTGGGTAATAGGGAGTGGAAAAACGATGTTGGATATGAAATTTCTCACAAAGTTCACGAACATCCTGATCTTTGAAAGGAAGACCGTTATCTGTGATGATGGACATGGGTACACCATACCGGCAGATGATGTAGTTGAGGATGGATGAGGCGATCTGCTTGCCGGTGACTTGGGTAAGTGGAACAGCTTCGATCCACTTTGTGAAATATTCAGTGGCGGTAATAATGAATTTGTGGCCATTAGATGAAGATGGATGAATCTTACCCACAAGGTCAAGACCCCATTGACAGAAAGGCCATGGTGTTGTGATTGGTTGTAGTTCTTGGGCTGGTGCATGTATCAGGTCACCATGAACTTGACATTTCTTGCATTTTCTGACAAAGTAGTAGGAATCTTTTTCCATAGATGGCCAATAGTATCCATTGCGTAGGAGTTTCTTGGCTAGTGACGGACCACTTGAGTGAGTCCCACAAATTCCTTCATGGACTTCTTCCAAAGCCTTTGTTATCTCACCTTGTTTCAGACATCGAAGGAGAGTACCATCAAGACCGCGTCAGTATAGGGTTTCGGCAATAATGGTATATTGAGCGGTTTGGCGAATGAAGGTTTTTCGTTGGTTATTGGATTGGTTGGGAGGAAGGGTATGATCGCGGAGATAGGTGTAGAACTCACCATACCATGGGGATTCGGAACCTACAAGGCGATATATCATTTCGGATTCGGGGATATCATAAGCGGGAATCCAAAGCTGTTCTACCAAGAACTCGTAGCGTGTTGAATTCTGTGGAAGATCTAGGAGAGATGCGATGGTAGCCATAGCGTCAGTAGCTCGATTTTGATCTCTTGGTATCTGTTCAAAAGTGATAGTAGTAAATGATGACTTTAGATTGTCCACCATTTGCTTATATGACATGAGTTTATCATCCTTTGTCTGATATTCATCAGTTGGTTGTCGAATGACCAATTGTGAGTCACCATATACTTGTAGTTTTTGTAATTTCCATTGTACGGCTAATTTGAGTCCTGTGATCAAGGCCTCATATTCTGCTATGTTGTTAGTGCATGGAAATGTGAGCCTGTAAGACTTCGGGATGCTGTCACCTTGAGGTGTGATAAACAGAATGCCTACCCTCGAGCCATGCCTAGTGTATGAACCATCAAAGTATAATTTCCATGGTTGTGTTGTTGTGATCATGAATATCTCTTCATCTGGAAAATTGGAAATGAGAGGATTCTCGCCTATGAGAGGTGCATCGGCCAACTGATCTATAATGACTTGACCTTTGATACCTTTACGTCCACATACTCGATGTCAAATTCACTTAGAATCATCACCCATTTGGCCAAGCGGCTTGTCAATGCTGCTTTGCTGAGTAAATACTTGAGTGGATCAGTCTTTGCGATGAGTTGTACCTTGTGTGTCAACAGATAGTGCCTCAATTTAGTGGCTGCTAAGATTACTGCTAAGCAAGCTCGCTCAATAGGTGTGTAATTGAGTTCATAGCCCACCAGTGTGCGAGAGATGTAGTAAACAACACACTCTTTTCCTTCTGCATAATGTTGTGCCGATAGTACACCCAATGCTGTACTTGTCGCTGAGATATATAATAACAATGGTCTACTTGGATCTGGTGGCATCAACAATGGTGGATTCATGAGATAGTCTTTAAGCGTCTGAAATGCTTGCTGGCATCTGGCATCCCACTGAAAGCGGATGTTCTTGTGTAGTAGATGTGTAAATGGGTGACTCTTATCAACCAATTGTGCAATGAATCTTCGGATGGATTGAAGCCGCCCTTGTAATGTCCTTAGCTGACTGATATTCTTTGGTGGTGGCATGTCCATGATTGCTTTTACCTTTGCTGGGTCGACCTCAATACCTTTGCTTGAGACAATGTATCCTAGAAGCTTCCCGGAGGTTACTCCAAAGACACATTTCTTTGGGTTGAGTCGAACATGATATTGTTCCAGTCTATCAAAGATTTTATTTAAGATGGGGAGATGCCCTTCTCTGGTGAGTGATTTTGCTAGTAAGTCATCAACATAATTTTCCATCATAGTATGCATCATGTCATGGAAGATGGTGGTCATTGCCCTTTGATAGGTTGCTCCTGCATTCTTGAGACCGAAAGGCATTACATTCCAGCAATATGTGCCCCATGGACACGTGAAGGCCGTCTTATGTTGATCCTCTGGTGCGATCTTTATCTGATTGTATCCTGAAAAGCCATCAATGAGTGAAAGCATGGCATGTCCTGCTGTCAGGTCTACTATGATGTCGATATTTGGTAAGGGGAAGTCATCCTTAGGACATGCCTTATTCAAATCTCTGAAGTCAGTACAAATGCGGATGCCCCCTTTTGGTTTGCTGACAGGCACAATGTTGGAGATCCATTCTGCATAATCAATTGGTCTAATGAAACCAACATCTAGGAGTTTCTTGAGTTCTGTTTTGACTAGTACTGCAATTTGAGGATGCATCTTATGAAGCTTTTGCTTGACAGGTTTGGCTCCTTCTGCTACGGTAAGGTGATGCATGACTAAATCAGGATCAAGCCCAGGCATGTCCGCATATGACCATGCAAAGTTGATCTAACACTTCTGAAAGAACTCTATAAACTTAGGTTGTTCCTTTGGAGTGAGAAGAGAGGCTAGATGTATGAGATGAAGATTTTCAAGAGTCCCCACATTGTATTATTTGGTTTCCTCGATGAGAATCGTTGATCGTTCCTGTTGTGCATTAGCAGGGAGAATGTCAAACCCTTCATCCTCAGGCGCCTCAGAGAGGTTTTCACCATTGGATACGCTCTTTCTTTTTACTTTTGTTGGATCAAACAGTGTCACAGTGCGGTTTTCACTGGAGGATCCATGTTTTATTGTTATATTTTTGCAGCTGAAAGGTTTGGCATCCGCCCCGAAGTATGCAGCGCTATTAAGTTCAGTGGCGAATCCAGCTTTGTGATCCTCGCTTGGTAGGTTATCCCTTAATTCCAAAAAGTCAATGATGGCCTCATCGTTTTGGAAGAAGTCAAGACATGGGGGATTTGGTTGGTTCCATTCGATGAGTTCAGGGTGGATAATGGGCATTACTTCATCGATTAGGTTAAGTGCGTTAGATGTATCAGTGAGGGTTAAGATGTTATGGTGAAGGTCGTTAATGGTACTCTCCTTGTCAGAATCAGGCGTAGGATGAGACGTAGGGTTTGTGGAAGATATTTCCAGTTCAGGAACCCAAGTGGTCTTTATCTGTGCTTCTCCATAAACAGGGATATCTTTGCGTGGCGAAGGTAGTGATGCATCTTCCTCATCTGAAGTGTTAAGCTGTACAGAATCAAATTCCCACTCATGTGAGTCGGTCTTTGAGTCACTTTCCAGCATCCGATTACTATACCATACTGGGATGTCTGTTGAGTTAAATACTGCAGGTGTGATTGGTTGGTGTACCTTTGTAATGATCGGTGCTGCAGGAAGATTGATGGGGATAAAAGAATATGGTACCGAGAGTGTAGCGTCCTAAAATTGCGACACTTACAATTTCGACCGCATTTTGGTCTTCACGATGGCGACGCAACACAGAACCTGAATGGAGACCCCGAAACTTGCTCACGACACCAAAAACTGCATTTTTCCAGCACCCTGCCTGATCCCTCCTTGCACCCTGCTGTCCCGGGAGGTGGGACCAGAGCGCCCAGCGCCCTGGTCCTGAAGGACCAGGGCGCCCTGGTCCCCCGAGACCATGGCGCCCAACGCCCTGGTCCCTGGCCCTATTTTGGGCCCGGTCTCCTATGGGACTTCGGGTCTTTTTGTTTGCAAATTGGAAAATAACATTTCCTGGTTGGCCTAAGGTCGGGAAAATCAGTCTTTTAACCCTAATTGGCAAGTATATAAACTACTTTTCCTCTCTCATTTTGGTAAGATGAAAAAGGCGTGGAAACGATATCCAAACATTCAAACATTCAAGCATTCAAGCATTCCAACATTCTTTCAAGCAATTGATCATTCTAAGTCTCCATTCAAGGCTAAGTGTTGCATTCAAGACAAGGATTCAACCATTGAAGAGGAGATCACAACATACAACATACAACATACAACATACAACAACATCTATACCTTCGCACATAAGGATACAAACATCCTTACAACAAGGTATTAGTACTTGTTTTGCATTACAATCATTTACATTTACAACATTTCTCATTTCTTGGTTAATTCCAAAACCGGGGTTTGACCTAAGGGCAAACCCCTAATCCCTAACCCCCCAATCATGTTCGCTTTTCTGTGTGTAGGTTGCAGCTACGCGGCTGAAATTGAAGATCTGGAATCCTTGTGCAGAGACGAACAGATCCCCCTTCGTTTCGCGGATTTTTCGGAGGACCGTGTGCACGCCGGGCGCCATCGTCCCGTCAACTTTTGCTCAAATTTGCAGGACAGCGCCGTATCAACATTTTACTGCTAATTCCAGGTCCGCAGCTTCATCCTATATCCCTATCTCAGTTTATAAGCGAATCTTTCTCACTTTCTATGCATTCCTAGCTTGATCATTCTATGCACATTCTTTACAAAAGAGGGTAGCCTTGCTGTCTTAACCCTTGAAACTCATTTAGAATCCAATCTTGCATTGTGTGGGATTGGATCTTGTGGGTTTCAACCCCTCTTTTGAATGTAAAGTCTCCCCTAAGTGAAAACCGTCAACCTTAGTAACCTCCCTTCTCTCTCCTTGGAGTTGGAAGAGGGGAGAGCAACTAGGGTTCGATTATTTTCCGCTTTACATTTTGGTGAACCCGACGTGAACATCCTTTCTGATTATTCATAATTAGATCTGAAAATTGGATTCCTTGATTACATTTCCATTTTTGATCTTTTGCAAATTTTAGAGGTTAATTGTATGAAAACCCTAAATTTTCTTTTTAGTAATTGAGCTTGCGAATGTCTAAATGTTAATGCTTCTTTCAGATCTACCCTTCTATTGCAAATTATCAATTCATATTTGTGCTTTAATTCTGAAAATTAAGTGGTTAAGTGTCAAAACCCTAATTTTTGAAACCCTCTTGATTCAACCTTTGTCCGACAATTTCACTGATCAAAACATCTCCAAATCAGCTGTAACTTTGGATTCTGCAATAAAATCATAATATCTTTTATCCCTGAAAATTTGGAAACAAGTTGCGAGGACTGTGTGCACTCCGAGCGCCATCGTCCCCGACATTTTTTTCGAAATTTCGGGAGCTAGATCTTACTTTATTTTTCTGCTAAAATCCAGAATTTTGGCTAATTTTATCAATTCTAACACTTTCAAAATTACAGTCAAAGTTGGTCTTGTGATTGTTTGGTTTAAGGCTTCTAATCATTCAAAAATTGTTGAAATTGAAATTTTGTGTCAAAATTATGTTCTTACTGTCCTAAATCTGAAAAGTGTGTTTGCATTCATTCAAAATTTCAGTGCTTTATTCAAATTCTTGCAATTTGTGACTTTTGAAATTAAGTGCTTAATTACAACAACTTTGATTTCCGTTTTCAAAATTGAATTTTGCGTGAAATTGAGTCAACTTTTAAATTTCAAAACTTGCATTGCTTTTGGTATTCCCTCTAAAATCATAAAATTCAAAATTTCAGTTTCCCTCTCTTTTTCAAAATTCAAATTTTGCATTTTTCGACAATCCTGGTAGGGTTCAATTTTGAGATTGCAACTTTAATTTGGCCTATCTACAGATCGTAAAATCACTCAATTTTTTCAGGTTAGCTTTAAAATCATCATAACTTTCATCCTTGCAAATTTCGAAAAAAGTTGCTAGGACCGTGTGCACTCTGAGCGCCACGGTCCCTGACATTTTTTTCGAAATTTCGGGAGATTGTCGTGATTGCATTTAACAGCCTAAATCTAGAAGATTGGCTGATTTTACTGAAATTTGCTACCTCTAAAATTCAAAATCTTCTCTCCCTCTCTAGTGCATGAGTTTTACAACAATAAGCCCTACTTACACTATTCCCGTTAGACGAAGCCTTAGAATTAAGTCTTTCCAAGGTTTAATTACTGAGGAGATGGAACCTAATTTGAATAGCCTTTTTAACGAGGACATGGGTAATTCTTCTAATCCTCTTAATGATGAAGAAGCTCTCCATGAGGTTTCTGTAGAACAACTTGCGAAATTGGATAATCAATTTGATGATTTTCGACAATGGATGTCTCAAGAATACCCCGATAGTCAAGCTCTTCCTTTAATTGAGGGTCTAAAACATATGCTTCAAAGTGATAAGAATGGAATTGATATTTTGCGTGGTATTGCACACATTGTGGATTCGAATGTGATGCCTATGAAGAGTTGTGCTGAAACTTTAGGTTATACACAACCTCCCACTCAAGTCAATCATTCTATTCCTTTGACAACTTCTATTGCTAGCATACCTACTTTTACATCAAACATAATGACTACTTCAATACAAGACATTCCGCCTATGATCACTAGTCATGGGGGCAATCCTTCCTCTTCAATCAACCCTCTTCCTTCATTTAATCCGGCTTCTTCATTCATTCCTTCAATGAGTGTTCCTATTACATCTCCACAAATGAACATGACACAAGGGGGCAATTCATTCAACCATTCCATTCCTCCTTGTAGTGTTCCTCCTTTCCAATCCTCTCCTATGACTAACTATCATAGTATCCCGCCACCTTACTCTTTACCTTCTTTCAATAACATAACACCTCCATCTCAATCTAACACATCTAATATGAATTCTTCGACTGAAGCGACCATTAACAATCTTGCACAGACTGTCTCTTCTTTACAGCAACAAATTGCCTCTATGAATCAATCTAAGTTTAGTGTGCCCACATTTGATGTTGCGAGCCCACTTTCTCTTGACATTGTTCGGGCTATCCCTCCTAAACATGTCGAAATCCCGCATTTGGAGCTTTATAATGGTAAAGGTGATCCTCTAACACATGTTAAGACTTTTCAAACAATATGTACCGATTTTGCTTATGACCAAAGGTTGCTTGCAAAACTGTTTACTAGAACATTGAGAGATAAAGCCCTATAATGGTATTGCTCGTTGCCTTCTTATTCTATTACTTCTTTCGAACAACTTGCAAATGCTTTTATTCAACAATTTCAAAACAATATAAGTCCTAAAGTTACTTTGATTGATTTAATGCATTGTAAACAAGGTGTTAAAGAAAAAGTGACTGATTTCATTGGTAGATATAAGCATTTGTATGCTCAAATTTCTTTTCCAGTGCCTGACAATGATATTCAAAGAATCTTTATTTCTAATTTACAAAAAGATATTCGAGATAAACTTTTGTTTTTTGAGTTTACTTCTTTCCAACAGTTGTGTGCAACTCTTCACAATTATCAACTGACTGTGAGTCAAATGGAACAATCACATCCTATGGCTCCGAGTGATAAGGGTGATAGTAGTCAACAACCATTTGGAAAGTTTAAACCGAACAGAGATTCCATCAAATTCAATGAAAACATCATCAACAACAATGTGAATGCAGCATCAGATGTGCCTCCTATTTCTAAGTTTTTCAAGAAAGAAAGAAAGTATACTCCTTTGAATGAATCATTGCATAGTATTATGAATAAGTTATTGGAACAAAATGTGCTTACTCTTCCTCCTATAAGGCAAATTGATCCTGCAAAGATAAATTCACCTTATTTTGATAACAAAGCTTTTTGTCAATTTCATCGTCAACCTGGGCATGATACTGAAAAATGTTTTGCTTTAAAGGGTAAAATTCAAGATTTGATTGATAATAATACTATCTCTGTTTCTGGAGTGAATGATAAAGGCAACACATCTGTAACTCCTCCTAACCAAAATCTTCATATTTTTACTGATCCACTACCTTCTCATACCTCTAATGCAATTGAGACTAATGATTCCTCTTTTTCATCTGATGGTCTTGTGTCTATGACTCCGAATGTGATTAACTTTGTAGAGCAGCAAGAAAACCCTAAAGAACCTTCCATCACATTTGATTCTAGTGAAACTATCAGGGCACCAGATGGTCCTTTATACATAGTTGCAAAAGTTAAGAATACACCTTGCCGTGGAGTGCTTATTGATCCTTTGTGCATGGTTAATGTTATTACTGAAGAATTTCTTTTTACTTTGCAATTGAATCAAGTGATCTATGACAAAACAGATGTGATTGTAAAATTATTTGATGCATTTTCTTCTCCTGCAATTGGTTCTATTACATTGCATATTGAGGTCCATAACAAATCCCTTGATGTGAACTTCACTATTATTCCTTCATCCGAACAATTTCGTGTGAAGCTTGGCTATCCTTGGCTATCTTCCATGAAAGCTATTGCTTCTCCTATTCATAAGTGTTTGAAATTTCCCCATAATGGTGAAGTTGTTACTGTCAATCATAGTCTCTTTAAACCAGCTAAAAGAACTTCTAGTGTTCCTATTGATTATTTTTGGCCTAAACAATTCCAATCCCTTCCTCCGCGAAGTGATCATCTTTTCAAATCTTATCAAAAGTGGAAATCAGATATGATCCTATCTCTAAGTGAACCTAGAACACCCAAACTTGACATTCCTATCATTCTTGAGAAGGAAGTTCTTCCTTTGAAAGATAAAACTAATGTCTTTCCTCAAGAAGATTCCCAACCCATTCCTATGGATGTGACTATGTCTATGCCTAATAAACCTTCTAAAAGTAGACCTATACCTCCTCGTCATGATGGACTTGGTCTTCTTCCTAAACCAAAAATTCCTCCTTTATATGGAGCAGTTCCTCCTCCGTCCTTTTATAAAGAGAAGAGACCTTCCTCCTCTCCTATTATCCAACCTAAGAGACCATAACTTAAACACCCAAGTGATAAGGATGAGAACATTCCTCTTCCTCAAACTTGTCCACTTCCTACTAAGACTAGACGAAATCGTTCTACACGTGAACGCCGACGAAAGCGTCGTCTTAGAGCTCAGGCAGCTGCTTCTCAAACTTCGCAATCTCCAAAAACACCTTCAACAAGCATTATTCCATTCTCTCCAAAATCTCCTAAACATAAGATGCATGATGGTCTTGATCTTGTGCGAGTTGAAGATCCTATTTTTATAAATCTTGATGATGATGAAAATGTTATTCATGATGAACATGTTACTCCTATTGCTTCTGATAGTGAATATGAACTTGTTGATATTGATAACCATTTATCTAATGAATTTTCTAAAGCACTTATCCTAGCTCCTAGACAAGAACAACGTGGCTCGGAACATGAACATAGCCCTTGTTTGGATCTTGTGATAGCTCCATCTGCTGTGTTAGATGTTCCTCCTCTAGCGTGTTCCCTGCCTTCCCGAAACATTGATCAGCAAGATCGGGGGGTAGATGACGTGCTAGACTAGTTACATTAGCATAGCAGATTCTCTCCTCCTCTCTTTTGTTACTTCTTCTATGTGTTATTCTCATTCTTCTATTTGTTGTCCTTTGTGTTGTCTACTTGAGGATGATGCAAAGCATTGAGATCTCTTTTGGTCTCTCTCATGTTGACTCAAAAGACACATGTGTTCCCTTCTTCTAGGTGACCTTCCTTGATTGGGGAATGAAGAACAATTATGCATACATACATATGATATACATGAATTATCATACAGCATACTGACCCCGAGGAAAGCGAAGTCACCTTGTGCTTTATGTTTTGTGTCTATTATCCTTGGGTTTATCTCACACTTGGGGGCTAAATCTTTGTGATAACGTGCTCCTTTCCCTTCTTATTTCTTATGTGTATCACTACGTTAAAGCAATCACCCCCGTTGAGGCGTGTGCGATCGCTTTAACGTAGGGGGGCATACACCCCGTCTATCCCTTCAGGATACTTGAAAATTTCTTGGCGAACTTAGCTTTGCCTTGAAAATTTTTGGTATTTTTCTTGCATGACTCATAGTGAGGGAACCTTACTACTGACAGTCATGGTTCTCCCTCGTGATCTTCCTTTTTACTTTGTCAATTGAAGTCGTAAGATCCCTAGTCCACTGGGGGCTTGGTGTTTCTTGCCTCCTTGACATGGTGAAAGTCTTTCAATGTTGTTTCCTTGTACTTTACCGAAAGTATGAGCGTACGCTTATACTCCCGCTAAAGTGGGGGCTAAATGTAGCGTCCTAAAATTGCGACACTTGCAATTTCGACCGCATTTTGGTCTTCACGATGGCGACGCAACTCGGAACCCGAATGGAGACCCCGAAACTTGCTCACGACACCAAAAACTGCATTTTTCCAGCACCCTGCCTGATCCCTCCTTGCACCCTGCTATCCCAGGAGGTGGGACCAGGGCGCCCAGCGCCCTGGTCCCTGGCCCTATTTTGGGCCCGGTCTCCTATGGGACTTCGGGTCTTTTCTTTTGCAAATTGGAAAATAACATTTCCTGGTCGGCCTAAGGTCGGGAAAATCAGTCTTTTAACCCTAATTGGCAAGTATATAAACTACTTTTCCTCTCTCATTTTAGTAAGATGAAAAAGGCGTGGAAACGATATTCAAACATTCAAACATTCAAGCATTCAAGCATTCCAACATTCCTTCAAGCAATTGATCATTTTAAGTCTCCATTCAAGGCTAAGTGTTGCATTCAAGACAAGGATTCAACCATTGAAGAGGAGATCACATACTACAACATACAACATACAACATACGACAACATCTATACCTTCGCACATAAGGATACAAACATCCTTACAACAAGGTATTAGTACTTGTTTTGCATTACAATCATTTACATTTACAACATTTCTCATTTCTTGGTTAATTCCAAAACCGGGGTTTGACCTAAGGGCAAACCCCTAATCCCTAACCCCCCAATCGTCTTCGCTTTTCTGTGTGTAGGTTGCAGGTACGCGGCTGAGATTGAAGATCTGGAATCCTTGTGCAGAGACGAACAGATCCCCCTTCGTTTCGCGGATTTTTCGGAGGACCGTGTGCACGCCCGGCGCCATCGTCCCGTCAACTTTTGCTCAAATTTTTAGGACAGCGCCGTATCAACATTTTACTGCTAATTCCAGGTCCGCAGCTTCATCCTATATCCCTATCTCAGTTTATAAGTGAATCTTTCTCACTTTCTATGCATTCCTAGCTTGATTATTCTATGCACATTCTTTACAAAAGAGGGTAGCCTTGCTGTCTTAACCCTTGAAACTCATTTAGAATCCAATCTTGCATTGTGTGGGATTGGATCTTGTGGGTTTCAACCCCTCTTTTGAATGTAAAGTCTCCCCTAAGTGAAAACCGTCAACCCTAGTAACCTCCCTTCTCTCTCCTTGGAGTTGGATGAGGGGAGAGCAACTAGGGTTCGATTATTTTTCGCTTTACAGAGAGTATCGGTAATATTGACTTAGTTGCTTCTGCTGCAACTGCTGGTGCTATAGATGCTGCTGTGAGTTCTGATACAGTTGCTACTGCTAATGGTGCTGTCGATGGGATTACGAGTTCGTTTGGTGGGATGAGTGGCATTGGTGATAGTTGTGTTAGGGTTTTGAGCCTCGATGGGGCAGTTGGGATGGTGCGTGATGCTACTTTGATTATGAAAGGTGTCCTTTTTGCAGTAGGCAGACAAAATGGTTTGTTGGGTTTTCCTTTGAATTTGAGCTTAGGAAAGATCTCTTTTTCAAAGCCTAGGCTTGTGTTACCTTTGGGTTTTAATTCTGGCAATAGAGGTTCATGTCGTCTTTGTTTGCAATATCCCAAAACACTCTGACCATCATACCCCATTCTTTGCATAATGAGGAGACCTTTGCCATATTGATCTGTGGGAAGTCTAACTTGCGGTATATCAGTGGTGATGGGATCTTTATAGATCCAGTCCGCCAAGTCCTCATCTTGGGTTTCTTTTTCTTGACTCTTTCCAAGGATGAAAGGCGTCAAAGCACATGCAGGCGTGATTAGTGGTTGCTGGAGTAGTTGCTATGGTTTACCATGTGTTCAAGGAGAAGTGGGCATTTGTCCCACACAAAAGAGTTGACTCAAGTTGTATTCCCCAGGACCTTCCTCTGCTACTTTCATCTTAAGCTTTTCTTGCTTTGGTGTAGTGGTGTTTGAACTAGCAAGAGAGGCTGGACTTATATATGATGTGGAGGAAATGGCTTCTCTATTATTAGGAACAGTAATCTTTGGTTGATGGCTAATATTACGACAGTATGCAAAGGGATTTGCATCGCCCAAGATTGTGATCTCTATACTGTTATGTGGGAACTTGATACATTCATGGTGGGTAGATGGAATGACTTGCATGGCATGTATCCAAGGTCTTCCTAACAATAGATTGTATGGCAGAGGATGGTCCAGAACCTAACAGATGATGTGCTTTACCACGGGGCCCACTTGGATTGGGGGTACCACAGCTCCTTTGGATGAACGCTCTGCATCGTCATAGGCTTTGATTGTGATCTTTTTGCGAGGATCCACTGATTCTACTGCATATCCCAATGCTGTGACCAACTGTAGTGTACAAATATTCAGGCCTGCTCCATTATCGATCAAGACTCGCTTGATCCTATGCTGGTTGATAAAGCCTTCAATGTGTAGCGAAGCGTTATGAGGTTGTTGGAAGGAAGAGTTGTCTCTTTCGGAAAAAGTGAGACAAGGTGATGACTTTAGACTTCCAACCATGGCTTGAAATTGGTCTGTATTCAGATTTGCAGGGACTGATGCCTCTTGGAGGGCTTGATCCAAGATAGTTTTATGAGATGGCGATAGGCGCAAAAGCTCTAAAATGGATATAAGCACAGGGGTTTTGTCTAATTGTTCCACAAGATTGTACTGCTTTGGGACGGAGGTCGTGCCTTGTGGAGCTACCTTTATGGTGACCTTGCCGCGACGTGTAACAACATTGCAATTTGAGTTGAGGTTTTTGAAGGTTATAGTTGCAACTTTTTCACTTGCATCATACAGATGATTTATAGTGTAATTATACACAACCTGTGTATAATCCGTGGTATCAGTACCTCGCCTAGAAGTAGAAGGACCCCTTTGATCTTGTGATGGAAGTGGATTTTTGAACATCAGATGATCATTATTGGTTGTTTTTGGGTCATGTCCTTCAATTTCAATTTCTCCTCGGTCAATAAGATCCTGAATAAGATCTTTTAATCGGTGACAATTACTTGTCTTGTGTCCTCTTCCTTGATGGAATTCACAGTGTTCAGTATCTCTCCACCATGCGGGTTTGACCTGAGGCTCATAGTTTGATAGTTCAGGTAGAGTGACCAAATTTTGAGAAATGAGTTGTCGCAATACTGTTTCAATGGGTTCCCCTAAGGGATTGTATTTGCGTTTTTGTTTTTGCTGACGAGGTCTTGGTTCATCGTGAGATGTAATGCGACTTTGATTCGAAGGAACATTTGTGTTGTTCTGAGGTGGAGGATTTTGTCCTGCAAATCGAACCACAGGTTGTGCATTCTGGATAGTCCGGACATCCACAACCCCATCGTTGACGATATTCTTGTTTTTATTCCAGAAGCTTGGTTTATCACTATTGAAGCGTGGGCGATGACCATCCTTTTATTCATTATAGATTTTGATGAGTCCTTTCTTGATGAAGGCCTGCTCACATTTCAAACCCTTGGTGATCATATCATTAAAAGAGTCTGTGTCTTTGACATCCAGGTGAAATTCCATTTCTTCGTTTAAGTTGGAAATGAATATTTCCACTAGTTCTCATTCAAGTAACTGAAGAGAACGTCTGCTAGACATTTGACACCATCGTTGCAGGAATACTGAGAATAGTTCACCTAGTTTTTGTTTAGTGTTGCACAGATCAGCCATAGTGATGTCGCGTTCAATGTTATGAGAGTAATGAGTTAGGAACTTCTGGATGAGTTCCTCAAATGTTCTAATGCCACCTGGTAGTCGGGAAAACCATGATGTGGTTGTTCCTCCCAAGCTTTGGGGAAAAAGGTGCATTAGGTATGTGTCTTCATATGCCACTTCGAGACAAGCGGAATGAAATTCTCTGACATGATCATGAGGATCTCCCTTTCCTCTATATTTTTCGAATTTGGGTGTTTCGAATCCTCGTGGAAAGGGTGGCATATAAAGATTCCTATCAAAAGGATAGGGACAGATGTCATTGAGTGAGAATTGGTTAGTCTTGACACCACTATGAATTTGTTGGGCGAGATTCTCGACTTGTTGCCGCAACATCTCCATTTCAGTTGGAGGAGGAGGTGGTGGGTTACCTCGAGGAATGTTATATCTGATGGGATCTCTACCTCTTTCCTCTTCATGGCGACTTTGTTGTCCCAATTCTTGTCTTAATTGGGCAAGATCAAAGTCAGAGGGGAGTTTGGCTCCTTCTTGAGTGAGTTTTAGGAAGTGAGCATCCGCATTGCTCCTGAGTATTTCGTCAAACAGTCTGTTAAAGAGAGGGTTATGCTGAGCCCTTTCTATTGTTGCAGGAGTAGGAGTACTTGGGTTTTCGTCATTCGTATTTCCTCCAAGTGCTTCTTGGAATTCATTGAGATTTTCTTCTTCTTCTTCTTCCATTTCTATTTCTCGTTGCCTTGAGCGTGATCGGGTTTGGGCCATTTTGCTTACAAGCTTTTGTTGAAGTTGCGTGAAAATGATGATGAGTTTTTGATGAAATGAGAGATTGATGATTGGTGAATTGTGTTGCATGTGGTTCTCTAGCACTTTTAAGGTAGATGTAACCGAAATTCCTTCTTTGAATTGCTTGCTTGTTTGATAAGTTTTTTATGTGATAAGGTGTAGAGAAATCTGAGACGTGTTACAGATTTAACTACCTAGTAGTGAGAGGATTCACTCATGAACTAGTTTTAACCTACGTAGATGTGTTTCTTAGGATGAGCTTATCCTAGATGTAGAAACAATCTAAAAAGTGATGTGAGGTGTTTGATTCAAGCAATATCTAAAAAGAGAACTTATGACAAGAACCTCTTAATGTTTTGAGAGTTTGGAATGGATTGATGATGAAATGATGATGTATGAGTAAGATAATGGATGAAATGTTTTCAACTTCAATAAAAGCTTTGTGTCACAAATGGGACAAACTCTATCTCTTCTCTTTTGGGTGTTTGAGGTATTTCTCGAGCTGTGTTGTAGGTGATACAGACGTTTGGGAAAAAGTTGGGATTAATCTTACCTCCTTGGTTTTTGTGATAACTCAAAGCTCTATATTGCATAAAAGCTCTGCGGTTCAATAATTTTGAATCAAATTCGTTTGTTTTGCCTTGAAGGTAGAGGCGCATGTGATGCAAGAAAACTCTATGGGAGACAAAGATTTGTCTATTTATATAGAAGAATTTCCTCCTTTTGATCAAAGCCTTTGAGCTTAATGGTCTTCTTTTCAAGTTGATATTCTGATAACGCTTCTTCTTTCGCAAGATGTGAAGAATGGTCATAAAGTTTTGATATTTTGTTGTTTGCACTTTGTTTTTGATGTGTTTGGTTGTATGAATACTTTGTTTTTGGGAGTGATCTTCTGATTTGATGTTTCTTTGACAAGAAAACAAAGCAAGCACACAAACACAAGAATGTTGCCTAAAAGACACAAATGAGTATGGGTCTAGATCAACCCAATCCTTGGACTTTTATATGACCCTTCCTTTTAGATGTATTTTAAGGTGTATTTCCATAGCCTAAAGTCGGTTCAATTTGTACTTGGTCTTGACTAAAACGAACACACTTCAAACACTTTTTATCCTTAAGGTCAAATGGCCAGTTGTGATAAATTTAGCCCACATCTTGATATTTCTTCGACTTTGGTACTACATACCTTATGAATCCTACCATGGCAGGTAAGGATGTGATATACTAAGTCTTACACGAGCATAACAAATAGATGATCCCTATGATGGGGGAGTCACCACTTTTATCAAGCCACAAGTGACTTTTCAAAAAGCTATGTTTCTACTCAAGGAAATATGTATGGTGAGTATCTTGGGAGCAAAACCATCTATGCTCTTGCACTAAATTATATCGCAAATATCCTCAATCAATAGAACGGGTGGGCTACTACTTAAAGGTGTTTAGTCATGTTCGATGTTTTTGGACATAAGTTCATTCTGCAGTGACTCACTTAAGAGCCTTGTAACTGGTGGTGGGGCCCATTTGTCCTTTCGGCCAGTTACACTGTAGGAACAGCTATACCCAAGGCTACAGCTTTCGCTCTCACCTGATTTCTATAGCGGCTCGAAGGATTTACCGCTCGAGGTCGTTCCCAAGAGTATCGATCCCTTGGTAGACCTCTCTTAAATAGATAAAATTTTTGAGTGTTACTAACACTTTTCTCTTGCACCTAGGACCACGAAAGCCAAGGGAGAGGATAGTGTGTGTTAGAAGTGGGACCACTCAACCGACCTTTTGCACAAGCGTGCCAAACACGAAAAACACTTGTTCTTTTTAACCCATCATTGCAATGTGGTCTAACTATTTGGAGATGTTGCTCCAACAATCATGGTGTTCTTTTTAACTTCAAAGGCAATATGTTTTGTAAACTAGGAAAAATGAAATCCTGGCCAACTTAACAAAGGCACGTTTTGCTTGAAGTAAAATTGTTTTTGAGCTTTGAATGAAAATGGCTCGTTCTTTTTAGATTGCCCAAAACAAAATGTTGATTGTAAATTTCTTTAAGTTGATGCAAGAAAATAAATTTTGTTTTGTTGATTTTAAGCACCAAAACGAAGTTTGTTTCCTAACTTGCAAGAAATAAAGTTTGTTTTGTTCAATTTTTAAAGCACCAAAGACGAGTGACCCTAACTAGAAAGCATGAAAATTTTCTTTGTTTTAAGTTTTAATGCACGAAAGGAAAATTTGTGATTTTTAATGGTGAGTTTTAAACCTGCACAAACAACAAATTGTTAGTAAAATCTATGTCCAAGGGGGGCTTCCACAAGCCTAAAATTTTCAATCTTTTTGATTACAAAGTGATTTTTACGACATTCTGTTACAATAGCGCTAGTCTGTGTTTGAACAGAAGCGCTATTTAACACAAACGCGCTAAAAGAAAGGGAAAGCCAGAGAGGTAAAAAGCGCTAAAATAGGGTTAATAACGCTAAAATGATGTCAAACGCGCCAAAATAGTTTCAAAAGCGCTGAACTTGAAGCAATAACGCTATTGTAAGAACAATAGCGCTAAAACTATAAGTATCGATAGCACTAGAACGAGTTCAATAGCGCCAAAGCGCAACCTGTGTGACATTTTCAACATGCAAACATGTTAGTGGTTTAAAAAAAATGATATTTTTGGTGCTCAGATTCACGTCGGGTTCACCAAATGATGCCCTGCAAAGTGGACAAGGTTAGTCTAAGATAAACAACACAAGACACACAAGAAAATCGTTAGTGTTATTCAATCAAAAACTAATCTAAACAGACATATCAAGAGAGACACTAAAATCATGCTAATATATCTAACAAACAAAACAAAGATAATGAGGCATCTCCAAATGCCTCTTAGCATGCTCTTAGTTCCTTCTCCCTTGTTCCTCTCCTCTCCAAGCTCCAAAATAGTGTAGCTCTCAGCAGCTTTTTGCACTATGGATGCTTATGGAGGATTGAGATTGAAATATTGCTCTAAATGTTAATAAAGAAGCTAATATTAAGCTATTGATACTAAAAATGATTGATTTTATCCAAAATGACAAGATATTAGTTAATTATGCTAAAATGCTTTCTTAAAATGCCTATAGCTTAAATGCATACAAGTTTTCAGGATCTGGATTATGAAGAAATGGGCTCTATTTATAGGAAAAATGGAGCAATGGATGGTTGAGATTGAGTAATCTCAACAAGGGTCAGGATTGAATGATTTCAAATCCATGTGAGGGCTTTCAACCCAATCCTAGGATGACAAGTGTCAATGTGAGATAGGCTGAGAGGGGAGGGAATAAGCATTAAATGTTTGATATGACCTCGGGAGCTAAAGTCAAGGTTGGTTGAATGAATAAACTCTTTATTCAAAGAATAAAGCTTTTATCCAATGGATAAACTCTTGTGCAAATGTGAAATGGATGAATATGGTCAAAACAATAAATGTTTGGGGGGACAAGTTTGAAATAACCATAAATGGTTATGTAAGAGCCATAAATGGTCATGTAAGAGCCATTAGTGGTCTTTGGAAGACTTTGGAGGTTAATTTGTTGAACACACAAAGCATTAAATGCTTTTCAAAGACTTTGGAGTCTTTGAGAAGTGACTCCATTTTGCTCAGGAATGTGACAATAATTAGGGGATGGATTAGGCTAATTAGGAAGGGATTAGAAGAATCTAGAAGGGGATTAGATTTTGCAAGTGGATTTGGTGGGTGAGGGAAAATAATATTTTATTAAAAATAAATTAATTTATTTCAATAAATGTGTGCAAGTTGCATTTGTAGGAAAATGCAAGTGGGGGGGGATAATGATTTAAATAAATGTTTTATTTAATTTATTTAAAAGAGGAAAAAGAGGATTTAATTAAATAAATAGATTTTATTTATTTAATTGATTTGTATTTGGTTTAATGAATTAATTAAAATAAATTGAATAATTTATTTAATTAATAGAAGAATGTTTGGAGATGAATTAATTAAATATTTATTTAATTAACTGATGGCTAGTGGATTTTTAATCAAATAAATAGCGTTTATTTATTTAATTAAGCTGGACAGATTTGTGTGTCTTCAATTTTCCATTGACAGCATCTAACAATTCATTAGGATCCACATAACTATGTGATTTAGCCTCTCTATTGACGGGGACTTGCTGGTGCAGGAAATCCTTTAGGGTAGCACAAAATTGAAATGGATTAGGATCTCCTGGAATTGTTATCTCAATTCCATTGTAAGGATATTTTAAACATTGATGATAGGTGGATGGAACTGTTTTCATTGCATGGATCCATGGACAGCCAAGAATCATATTATAAGGGAGATCAAGGTCTAGGACCTGCAGGAAAGTGTTTTCTGTCACTGGACCAACTCGGATAGGCAATGTAATTATCCCTTTGGATGGGCGCTCAACATCATCATATGCTTTGATTGTTATTCTTCTGGAAGCATCAATGTCATTTTCTGTATAACCAAGGCCAATGACCAGTCTCAAGGTACAAATATTAAGACCCGTTCCGCCATCTATCAAGACTCGTCGGATTTTGCAATTATGGACAAAGACTTCAAGGTGTAAAGGATCATTATGAGGGAGCTTATCAAGGGAGATATCATTATTAGAAAATGCGACATTTTGGGAAACAGTTAGATGTCCAATTCGGGCTTGAAACTGGTCAACATCAATGTCTATCAAGACAGTGGACTCAATTAAAGCTTTATCTAGGACTGCACGATGCATGGGGGACGTTTTCAACAACTCAAGGATTGATATTTGTGCAGGTGTCTTTCCTAGATGATCCAAGAGATTATACTGACTTGCAAGAGTTGGTTTGGGAGGAGCTGCAGGAGTTCCTTTTAGGACTATTTTGGATTGACGAGTGGTGATTGCGCAAGAAGGATCTTGTCCCTTTATTCTTAGGGTAGAAACATACTCATTTGACGTGCGAAAACAATTGATGACATTATTATAACTAGGACTTGCATAATTCGCTGTTTGGGTAGTGTTTGAAGAAGATGCTTTACCCTTGTCATGATCAAGCAAAGGAGTTTTGAAAATAGTATGATCAGTGTTAGAGGTCGCATGGGGTGGATCTACCTCAATTACTCCTTGCTTCAACAAGTCTTGAATCAGATGTTTCAATTGAAAACATGATGCAGTTTTATGTCCTTTTGACCGATGGTATTCACAATAGGCATTATCATTCCACCAATGCGGCTCTACCACAGGTTCTGCCTTGATATCTGGTAGCTTGATAAATTTTGCTTGTATTAATTGTTTCATTACTGATTCAATAGGCTCTCCCAATGGCGTAAATTGTCAAGGAGGCCCATCCCTCAATCGGAAAGGTTTGCGTTGTTGGTTTTGTTGCTGGCCTTGTTGTTGATTATATTGTTGAGTGTATTGTTGAGCATGCTGTTGGTATTGTGGCTGTTAAGTAACATTTCTCACTGGTGTTTGATTTTGTTCCATAGTCGACATATTAGGAACACTCAATTTCTTGATTGTGAACGGGGGTTGATTTGCATTCACCGCTCTTGCATCAACAACTCCATCATTAGTGACATTCTTGTTCTTATACCAAAATCTATTTCTGTCCCCTGAATTGTTCGTGTTGTCACTTTCTTTGTTAAGCTTAATGATTCCTTTAGCTACAAGAGCAGTTTCAATGTTCATCCCTTTCTTAATGAGTTTCTCTATAATACTGGGACTTTTCAATTTTAGTTCGTACATCATTTGTGGGACCAAATTTTGGATAAACAGATTCACTTGTTGTTCTTCAGGTATATCTAGGGAAGAACAACTATACAAGCTTCGCCATCGTTGCAAGAAAGTCACTAATGGCTCGCCTTGCTTTTGCTTGGTGATGCATAAATCTGACATAGTCAGGTCACTGTCGATGTTGAATGCGAAGTGAGATATAAACTTTTGAGCCAATTCAGACCAAGTCTTTATATTTCCTGGCAGATGCAAATACCAATCCATGGCTTGTCTAGTGAGACTTCGTGCAAATAAGCGCATTAAATATGTTTCCTCATAACTCACTTCAGTACATGCCGCGAAAAATGCTCGAATGTGATCTTTTGGATTGCCATTCCTTTTATATTTCTCAAAATTAGGTGCCTCAAAATGTTTAGGGAATGGAGGCATGTATAAGCTCTTGTCAAATGGATTAGGACATAAATCCTGATCTGTATACAACTTCTTTGTTCCTTTAGTTTCTAATGCGTCAACTTGTCGTTGCAACTTCTCAAGCTATTGTGCACTTGTATCAGATTGTGGAGGTGCATCATTAATCCCAGTGGGTACTCTTTGTCGATACATCATGTTTCCGATTGGTTGTTGATGCTCTAAAATGGCTGTTTTTGGTGTCTCCGACATATAATGTTCTTGGTACATCCCTTCTTGTTGTGGTTGTGCCATGCCTTGATATTGACCTTGTTGTTGTGCTTCTTGTAGCCTAGGTTGATATTGCAATTGAGGGTGTTGTTGATATTGCACAGGCGCCAATTGTGGTTGTGAAGTATGATAGCTTGTTTGTCTTGGCACATATTGAGGCACATGTTGTTGTTGATGCTGACGAATCAGAATTTGCTGACTTTGTGCCAATTGTTTTCGCGGTGTAAATCCCATCATTTGCAAAAAACTTTGTTTGGGTGGTTTTCGTTGCTTCTCCTTAAGATGGGGTATGACACTTGCATTAACTTGCTGTGTTGTTTGTCCAATCCACTGTGATGGTTGCAAGTTTGCGTTAACTTGTAATGAGGCAGAAGGCGCTGCAATTTGTTGTCGAATGCGATATTGTTGTTGTTGTACATTGCTTGTTTGCACATTCGATTGTACCTTTTGTGTATTACTCAATTGTTGCAACAATTGTTGTTGGTGCAAAACACTATCCGTAGCTCTTTGTGTCGCCATTATCGAAGGATCTATTGCAATAGTGTTTGGCAAATATATTGAACTTAACGAGACATAAGAACTTTGTTGCATCGTGGAATTGTTTTGGACATTGGTGATATCAGGCATTCCATTCGTGAAGCTTTCTTGCATCTTAAATTTTGATCCGATTTTATGCATGTAAGGAACCACTTCTTGTTGAGGGACAACTGTCAATATTTGCGTGGTCTTCATTTGATCTTGTGTTACAGGTATTGTGTTGAATAATGGATTATTTATTGTCTCAAATGGTGACTTTTGAGGAATAGTCATTGTTAATGCCTTTGAAGCACGTTTACTCATCAAGGTAGGTTGAGTTTCTTGTTGCACATTTTCTTCATTTGGATGCGGAGAGAAACTTAAGAGCTCACCGCCTTGTTGTTTTTGCAAATTGACTTGCTCACTTGGGGAGGTCACATTACTCATCATGTTAAGATATTTTTGTGGGAACATCTTAAAGATCTTGTTTAAGAATTTATCCATCTTTTTTGTCAACTTTGGATCTTGAAGGAACATATCAACATCATCAAAAGCATCGGAATCTGATGAAGTATCTGGTAAAACATTTGGATTTGTCTCCTGTTGAATGCCTTGATCTGAACCAAATCCTTGCGAAAGAGTTTGTTCCTCATGTTGCAGGTGTGGTTGATTCCAATCGAAAGGTGTACTTCCTCTTGGTGTTGGTGGAACACTCCCATGTCCTGGTTTCATGGGTACAAATACTGGTTCATATAATGGAGGTGGTCCAAGTTGAACCATTCCATATGGTGGTAATGATGTGTTTGATAAACCTTCAATTTGTACTGTTTGACTAGTTTGAAACTGTGAATTTGATATGTTGTCAATGGGTTGATACGTTGGTTCACCCATCTTTTTAGATTTTGATCTTGTCTCAACAGGCATGTCACTTATGCAAATGCAATATTTTTGGAATTTTTCAAGGACAATATATGATATGCAACTAAATGCAAACTAAATAAATGAGAATGCAATCTATAGCAAGAATTCAACCTATTGTTTTTGTTGTTTTTTCAAGATTTTGACAAACTTATGAATGCAATTCTAAAAATGAGACCCTTAGGAAATTGAAATGATGTCTAGACCTCAAAGGACAAAAGGACCAAGTGACAAAAGGACAAAATGACAATGTCTCCCCTCTATGCTTGGATACTAAGCTAGGTTTGACCAAATGACATTGATGACAAAAAGAGAAAAGGTTTGATAAGGTCTAGACCTCCTAACAATGACTTAGGGTTTATCAAAGATTTGGATTATTCAAGTATGACAAAACCTAGTTTGACACTATATGCCAATGGACAATTACTATGCAAGTGACCCTAATATGATATGATAATGACTTAAGCTTAATGAAGGGACCTAGGGTATACAAATGTGACCTAATGTTATGAGGACAAGGATGCAAATGCAAATGTATGACAATGTCAACCTAAGGTTGAATTATGAAATGGTATTACTCTAATGCAAGAGGACACATGCAAATGGATGACCTTTATTGATATGCAAAGGAGTATGACCTAGGCGAAACTTAACCTTGGTAATTGACAATGAATTTGCAAAATGAAAACCTAGGATGAACCTAAATCTAAGTGACATGAATGTTGAGACAAGATTTTGAAAAATGTTTGACAACCATGTTTGAAGGTGTTTTGAACTTTGTTGAATGAAATACTCTTGTGTTTAACCCTGTTTTGAATCAATTTGTCTTGTTTTTGAAATGAGACACAACTCAACTTTTGACAAGCAAACAAGACAAGATATTTTAACTCAGACTCAAGACAATCATGCTCATTCACACATTTCTTATGGTAGGTAAGGACAGTAGGTACTTGAGAGGTAGACTTGTTATGAGATTCAAGGAGAATACATAGATGCTTGACCCCACAGGCTCCCCTCCACGGCATTCACTTCTCAGGGCAGCCAAGCATCAGTCCCCATGGAAATCTCCCCATGGCGAACTTAGTATCTCTTCCAAGTATTCGAACTTGTCCTTCTCAAGCAACTAGAAGGATATTTGGCCTCTAAATACAAGGTGTTTAATAAGGATTTCTGTTAAGCGCTACTCCTTGGTGTCACGCAAGCGTGATTGAGACATAGGCCCACCAAGATACCAAACAAATGTAGTCGCGCAAGCACGATTTAGACCATGAGGCCCTACTTAGATGTTGATATGAGAAAGAGTCCAAGGGTCATCACTTCCCAAGTAACTACAATTCCCACGTAACCCTTCCTTCAAAGCTTTCGCCCATCAGGTATTTGTTTATAGTGAATTAAAATGCCAAGGTATTCTAGCCATACTCACTTTGGGTCGTTCCCTTCTCACGATTGTCACTTGCTTGCAAAAGCAAATGGTTGGGAAGGCAGGCCCTCTAAAGGTGACACACAATAAAAAACATGAGCATTGTATTGAAGATCTGGATTTCTGATCACCCTAAGAAGGATGCGAGCATACTCTCCTACTCCAATGTCAAACTCAACAATCAAAGCAAACATACATTCATTCCATCCTATTTAGAAATCACTAGGTGCCTAAACATTAATTTCAAACACAAAGTTTAGTTGTAGTCCAAGGCAACCTGCAAAAACCCAAGTCAGAAGTTTGATATGTTTAGTCTTTGACTATCGAACCTGCACAAAAACGTGTTAGTAGTTTCATTTGTTGTCTTTGCCATGCGTATGCCAAGGTTCTGCACAGAGAATTAGTACCAAAAAACCAAAAAGCAGAAACAACGTGCAAAACAGAACAATTTGCAAGTAAAAACACACTGCCTTTTACCCTACACAGGCACATAAGTCTTGACACAGGCACAGAATGCTTGACACAGGCGCAGATTGTCCTTGACACAGGCGCATAATGCATAACACAGGCGCAAAATGCTTGACACAGGTGCAGAAGTTCTCAAAAAACCCTGCATTACCCTATTTTTTTGGGTTTTTAACCTGCAAATGAACTCAAAGGCACTGAAAAACATGGTTAAGTGGTTACTTCATGTCGGGTTCACCAATTAATGTAGCTAGGAAATCGGAAATCATCAAAGCAAGTAGTATTAATAATCTAGCTCAATCACAAAAGCTCAAATGCAATGATCAATCCTAATTACATACAATAGAGATATGAAAACAAGACATCAATTCAAGATTGGAAACTAGCAAACCAAATGCAGACTTGAATATCTCCTTCATGTGGCTCCATTGTCCTTATTTCTTCTTCAAATAGCTTTGTTTGTGGATCTCACCTACAAGTGCATACACATGAGATGAAAGCAAGAAGACAAGATAGTAGCGCAAGAATACTTGAAGCGTGATTGATTCGACAAAGTGATTAGTTCGATAATGTGATTAGTCTTGATTGAAGAAATTCATCCAATTTATAGATAAATTGGAGAAAAGACAAGATTAACATGAAATTGATATTAGAGGCAATTGATTTCAAAAATGGCACAATTGAGTGGAAAGAAGGTGGTTATGACACCTTCTATGTCATGAATTATGACATATTGCCAATGCAAAGGTTAGAAGACTAGATGCTTATGACATCTTGCTATGCCAAAAGTATAAGGCATGAGAAATTCATGCTTCCACCGAAGCACAAAAATAGGGAGAACTAGAGAGAAATTAATTAGGTGGAAATTGAGTTTGACAAATTAGAAAATAGGTGGAAATTAGGAATTAGGAAAATTAGGAAATTAGAAATGAAGAAATGATGAAATTAGAAAATTGATGCAAATTAGGTAAATTAATTAATAATTTCTCATTCATTAATTAATCCACAAAAAGAGGAATAATTAGTTAGCCAATTAAATTAAATATTTAATTGTGACACACAGACTTAGGATAAATAAATAAATTATTTAACCTAGAGGGAGAAAATGGAGAGAAAATGACAAACAAGGTTAAATGAATAAATCATAAAACCCTAGAAGATAAATTAGAAATGCAAGGATGACAATTAGGTCTTGATATAAAATTGTTTTGATGTCGATTCGATCATGATTTTGAATTGATAAAAGACCAATGCTGATAAGTGATTTGATTGACAAATGCGCCAATTGATGAGGAACAATGACTAGTTGATCCAAATTGACATGATTGAGAAAGACGACGATCGATGACAAATCGATCGTAAAATGACAAGATTGACAAGAGGACAAGAATCGATGACAAAATAGATCACAAGACGACAAGATTGATGACAAATTGATCAAAAGACAAGAATCGATGACAAATCGATCGCATGATGACAAGATTGATAAAAGGACAAAACCCTAATTAGGATTGATGATGTCCAAAATGATGACAAAAGAGCACGCACATAGATGCGACAGGATAAGATTGACCAAAATCATGACTGAAGATTATTGTCGACAAGACCAAATTCGAAAGCGAGACAACTGAAGAATGCAGAAGGAGGACTCGATGCTCGCAAATGATAAAGTCCAAGTGCGTAACATAGGAGAAATGTTAATGCAACGCAAAAACCCTAAAATAAGGCAATGCGCAAATGTTAAAGTACAATTCCGCAAGCGTTGACCATTTTTAGGTGTCTACATTTTGCCCCTCTTTGAGACAATGCGATTTTAAGCGTTGTTTCAAAGAACAATAATGAAAATGCCCCAGACAATGACAATGACATATGCATGCCCCCTCGAGGAATTGGCCGGAAACATGCAGAAAAGAGGCCAATTGATTGATAATAATGATAGAACGTGATAGGAGCAAACAGACTGACAATCGGAGATCGGATGCACGAAAGACAAGCAATTGAAGGTGCAAAAGACCGCGACCAACATGAGATGGAGAGAGGGCACGCCCACCTATGCATTGACAAAGATCTATAAATGAGACAAAGAGAGTGAAAATTGCTCATTTGCACTAACCAAAGAGGAGGATTTGTTGCTCTGGAAAAGACACTTGCAGAGAGATGACGAACATTCCAAGGGTAGATCACCTCGGAGAACGTGTATGCACGTACAGACAATCGGACGACGTGGGAGCAGCGGTATGTATTTCAAAAACCCATGTTTTCAATTTGATGAATTTGACTGGCTTGCGGGACATTGCAGGTCCCACAGGGGATGCAGAAAGGGACTCCTGCGCTTGTGTAGGGCGAATCTTGCGCTTGTGTAATGTCTTCTGTGCTTGTGTAGGGGGACACAGGTGCAGGACTTGTCACACAGGCGCAATTGTGCAGTGTAAACCCTAAGTTTGGTCAAAAACAGCATGCAAATGATCCGGAAAGGGGGGATAAGGGTAGGATAGGTCAGAATAGATGAAAAACACCCTGATGTAGATATGAAATGAGGAAATGCAACCCGTAGGAGAAAACCCTAAAACTGACAAAATATGCCCCAATTGTGATGCAGAGTCGACAGTATCCATTGATCACGCGGGAGAACCGACCTAACTGCTTCATGTTACGACATAGACTCAGGAGCACGGATAGAGATACATTAGCAGGACTTGGAATATACTACAACACATTCATGCTCGAGATTAGGGCGAACACAGAACTACTGACTGCATTGACAAAGTGATGGCATTCGGAGACGTCATTCCATCTGGCGACTGGAGAGGCGACTGTGACACTGGAGGATGTATGGCGCATCCTCCGCATTTCGATTCATGGAGAGATGGTAGAGTACGACGCAGTGACAGGGAGAGATGTGTTGTACAGATTATTTGAGTGCGACACAGATGATCTGGATGTCGTAGAGAGGGAGATTGGTTGCGAGACCATGGCATCAGAGTATGATCGGCGATATGTGGTGATAGCCGTGGTGATAGCATTCCTACTAGCAGGGGACAGACGAGGACATGGATTCCCTATTGGATGGGGAAGAGTGCTAGAGCGGATGGCGATAGAGGGGATGGTGTACGCATGGGGACCATGTGTGCTTGCTATGCTATATTTTTAGTTGCATCAAATAGCATATCAGGGAGTTCAGACTTTGAGCTGTGGAGTCACACTGTTACAGGTATGGGCATTTGAGCACATAGCCATATGTCGACCGATTGCAGAGAGATAGCTATTACCACACCGACCATATGTGTACTGTTATGGTGGAACACTGAGATAGGGTCCTTTTGGATACATATTGTATTGGTGACACGAGCTAGACAGACTGAGAGAGTTCACATGGAGGCCATATCGTGATTGCCCTGGATGGTCAGATGATAGTGATGAGCTACCGTATTGTAGACAGGAGAGGTACCTGATTGGGCAACCAGTGAATCGCCAGAGAGTGATTAAGATGTACCTGCCAGAGAGAGTTAGACGACAGTTTGGAGAGAGGCAAGATGTACCTAGGAGGATTGCACACTTTGCTCGATCTCACGGAGAGACGAGTCAGTGGGGGAGTATGATTCAGCCACACATAGCATATGCTGACTTCACACAGCTACAACAGAGACAGTGGGATTGGAGATCAAACGTGGAGGACGCCGGGATGACAGAGGAGTATGAGAGATGGTTTGCACGACGACGACCAGTGCCATTGACAGATCTTGAGATTTCAGTACCGAGGAGACAGGAGGACTTCCCACTCACAGGAGAGGAGGAGGGAGATGATGAGGATGAGGAGGATGAGGGCGGTGAGGAGGATGACAAGGTTGACGAGGACGGAGATGAGGATGGGGATGACGAGGATGAGCCAGATTCAAGTGATCAAGAGGCATTACAGGATATACCCATAGAGCCGGAGACAACTAGCATAGAGGAGATGGAGATGTGCAGGGATACCATAGCGAGTCAACATGATCACATTGCGACTTTAGAGGGACAAAATGCCATCTTGAGGACAAAGCATGAGCAGTTTAGAGCGGAGATAGCCAGACTTACAGCTGCTCGAGATATAGCAATAGCGCAGGCACAGCAAGAAGAACAAAGTCACTGAGTATATTGGGTCGATTAGGGATGCCAGTGCACGGGATATGGCACAGATGTTGGTAGAGACCAGAGAGGAGATACGCCATTGGAGAACACTATATGAGAGTGCAGTTCCACCAGAGCAGAGAGCAGCATCATATCGGGCACGATCGAGGACAGAGAGCAGAGCACGCTCTTGGAGGTCATTGAGCAGCATGGGGGTGAGTGGACCTAGGAGACCACCACAGCCAGGACCAAGAGGGACATCATCCATGAGACATGGCAGGGATGAGGAGGACAGAGGGAGCACCCAGTGACAGAGGCACATGCTCCGTATGACGGACAGTGGACATTATGTAATTTGTCATTTTGTAGTCAGCCTGTGGGCCATACTTAGGACAGACCGTCCAATTTTGTACTCCGATATTATGTGATTTATGATATGATATGCATCGATATGATGGGATGCAATGTGTTATGACTTATGTTATTTTCTGTGTATGGATGGCATATGCACTGTTTATTGTGGAATATGTAATGGATGTATTTTTATGTGTTTTTTATGCATTGAAAAATGGATAAAATGCTTGATGTGAGGCTTGATGTAATGCAAATGTACTAACCAATGAATGCAGGATGCAGCTTATGTTTTTGGAGATCGGAGCACTAGACCGAACTGACTATCCGATCGGATGGAAGAAATGTTAGTAAGAAGAAAAATGAGACGAGAACAGTTAGAGATAGATTACTGGCGGAGATTATATGAGCAGGTGGTACCAAGTAGTCAGCGAGCGATGAGCTTTTCCCGGATGCGGCGGGCGAGATCAAAGCGATCGCAAAGGGGTCAAAGAAGTGGTGGTGTGATGGGTCCTCCTTGGTAAGATGGTGAGGGTGGTGGGGGAGCGACATCTGGCCAGAGTGCCATTTGAGGTGTTTCTGTGCATTGTTACATTGTTATTAGACTGATACTTGGATGACTCTTGGTAGCTGATATTTCAAACATCATTGTATTTTGATACATGTGTTCTTTTTGATGTGATATATGATGAGAGCTCTGTTTTGTGGTGATATAATATTGATGCACTACAGCAAGGATGTTAGGAACACAAGACAAGTCAAACGTTAGTGTTAGTAGTATTAATCATAAACGAAATACAAAAGAAACTACAATCCTAAGCATACATATCAAGAGAGATATCAAACATATTATAGAAGACATACAAAAACGGAGAAAAGACAATAAACCCTCCCAAATGCTCGCAAACATGCTCATAGCTGCTCCTCCCTTGTTCCTCTCCTCTCCAAGTTCCACATGAGTGTAACCCTCAACTTTTTGCACTACTATGGAAGTCTTATGGAGATTCAAGATTTATGAATAATGAAGATAAAAGACTTTGCAAATGCACACAAACTAGATATGAGAAAATACCTAATTAATCTATATTGATTTTAGCCAAAATAACAATTTAGATATGATTTGCTTCTAAAATGCTCTCTCAATTTTAGTATAGCTTAGATGCATACAAGATTTCTGGATCTGGATATGAAGGAAATGGGCTTTATTTATAGGAAAAATAGAGAAATGGATGGTTGAGATTGAGTAATCTCAACAAGGGTCAGAATTGATGGGTTTATGATCCATGTGAGGGTTTTCAATCCAATCCCATGATGACAAATGTCATCATGAGATGGCTTGAGAGGAGAGGGAAGAAGCATTAAATGCTTGAGATGACATGAAAGTTAGCTTGGGAGGTTAGGTTAGGCTTGAGTTGAATGAATAAAGTCTTTATCCAATGACTGATGCTTTTATCCAATGGACAAACTATTGTGCAAGAGTTAGTGGGGATAACCATGGTCAAATCAATGCATGTTTGAAGAGACCCATGAGTTAAATGGAGGCTGAGTGAGAAGGAAAGTCTCTAACCATGTGGGTGAGTTGAGTTTAACCATTAATGGTTATGTAAGAGCCATAAATGGTCATGTAAGAACCATTAATGGTTTGGAAGACTTTAGGGGTTAGCTTGTTGGAGACATAAAGCATTTAATTCTTTTCAAAGACTTTGGAGGCTTTGAGAAGTGACTCCAAGTTGCTTAGGAACGTTACAATAAGTAGGAGATGGGTTTAGGCTAATTAGGAATTGTTTAGAAGAATCTAGAATGGGTTTAGGATGCAAGTGGGTATGTGACTACATTTGCCCCTCTTTGAGATGGTGCGGTTTATCACGTCGTTTCAAAGAAAGAAAAATAGATGAAGAAATATGCCCCATAAATGTTAATTTAGTGGGTGGTATGCCCCCTCGAGAGATGGGCCGGAAAATTTCAAAAAATCAGGCAATTTCTCGAAAAAAGAACAAGAAGTGGAGGGGAGGTAGAATAGAAGAAATTAGCAATAATGGTGAAATAATGGGAGAAAACGGGGGTAAAATGGAGAAATGAGAGGTGCTGGAAGTTCACAGTGACCACAACGGTGAGCGGGGTGAATTAAGGTTAGGGCTGTAGGGTATATATGGGGGGGGGAGGGGTAAAAGCAGACTCATTTGCACCTATCTCCCTGGTAATTTCGAGCTCTGATAGTGACTTTTGGCAAAGGAATGAGCAACAATCATCATGCTTGTGCCTATAGCAGATCACCGGCTAGAGCAGATCCGTCAATTCCAGCGGCCAGACGACTACGGACCAACAATATGCAAATTTTGAATTTTGTGTTTTGTGCATTTTTGTCATGTTTTTTCAAGCGTCAAAGTCCAAGCAAGATGATGTTTTAGTGCTTTTGTCACCCAAAATAGCGCTATTGTGTCGCAGTGGCGCTATTGCATAGTAGTTGTAGCGCAATTGTCAAGTTTAGCGCAAGTGAGTCATAGTAATAGCGTTGTTGCACTTTTAATGCGATCAGGTAGAAGTTGTAGCGTGTTTGTCATGTAATAGCGCTTATGGTATAATTAGATTAGCGCGTTTGTTTTTGTAGCATTGTTGTGCACAAGTTGTAGCGCTATTGTCAGCAGAGTAGCATGATTGTAGAAAAAAATGCCCCAGTGTTAGAGAAAATATCTCCGGATGCCTGTGTTTGATTGATTGATGAGTTGTTTTGATGAATCATAACAACCCCTTTGAGACTAGGCCATTTGTGATAAATGTCTGTTGTAGTTTAGGTTTGCCATGATAAATTACCCGTTGAGACCCGAAGATACTTTATCAAAGTATCTGTTGATAGTCTAGGTTGAAACTTAAGAAAGTTTGTAACAAAACAACTGATATGTGTGTCGATGTGTAGGAGGAGCTTCCCATGTTGCAGATGCGGGAGAGGCATCCTGCCACACAGCACCTGTGGGCGCAGTTGACGTAGGCAGAGATAGATTGCGTCTGTGCGACTGGGTTATATGACATGATGTATTTACCCGTGATTTGTCCGAATCACAGTCTACTCATGGCCTTGGCAGAACGATGACACAGTGAGACATGTACGTTTCACTTGGCGATGGGCGAGATGACAGTGACACTGGAGGATTTTGCACATCCCGATCAGGGGAGAGCTGGTTACATATGATCGCCATTTAGGGACAAAAACCATAGAAAGGATTTTTGTAGATGATGTATATATCGAGGATGGGTCGATAGCATGGGAGGATATAGCGGCACTATATGAGCCTCTACTCGTCGTGTTAGCAGGTATCGTTGGGGGTTTGTTGTGCCCTGATCGACGATCACATGGATTGGCAGTTGGGTGGGGTCAGGTGATAGAGCAGATGGCGACAGAGGGGACCCGCTTTGCATGGGGGCCATGTGTACTATCACATCTTTACAGGGACTTACATGAGGTAGTGTATCGAGAGGCTAGATCACTAGGGGTAGGGATCACATTGTTGCATGTCTAGGCTTGGGAGCACCTGCCAGTCACACGACCGGTCAGCTTGAGGTTTAGGGTGATAGATCAACCCTATGCATATATGTATGCAGGGTTGATGAGCCAGCCCCATCTGGGGAAGTTGGAGTTTTGGCCGCGGACTTTAGATGATTTAGATACAATCATATGGAGGCCATCCCTTGAGTGAGAGCCTTGGGAGGATGATGGAGAGGCGCTGCCATATGTATTTATGACACAGTTTTTGATTGGGCGGACATCCTACTCGGTGGAGAGACAGGTGCCAAGGAGAGTGATGAGGCAGTTTGGACAGAGGCAGGGTTTGTCGAGGGGTTCAGGGGAGTATGCACGGGTAGTGCGGGAGAGGTTTCAGTGGGGACCAATGTTACCTTATGATTAGGCATTGGTAGAGTTCTAGACCTTACAGGCGAGACCATGGCAGATGAGGCCAGAGATTGTGGATGCAGGAGTGACAGAGGAGTACACATAGTACCGTACTGCGCATCCGATTCCATGCATTTTGGATCCTGCCGAGCCTATACCACCTTGTGAGGATGACATGAGACGACGACGAAGCAGGAGAGGAGGTAGGGGTGGAGGAGGAGATGGTGATGGTGGAGGAGGAGATGGAGGAGAGGGAGGTGGTGGGGGAGGTTTTGGTGGAGCAGGAGGAGGTGGAGGTGGTGGGGGTGGGGGATTTGGGGGTGGGGGTGGATTTGAAGGTGGAGGTGGAGGAGGAGGATGATTACAGAGGAGAGGTAGAGGGGGACAACTGTTACGACTATCACAGGGTCCACTTATACATGGAGCAGCTAGAGCAGGAGGTAGGGATGTTGGTGGGGGTGCAGAGCCTATGGAGATGGTAGAGGGAGCCACAGGTGGAGGAGAGGATCCTATGGAGATGGGAGGGGGAGCGACAGGTGGAGGGGAGGGAGATCTGCGGGAGTATATGATATTACACTTGTAGACTCGACTGATAGCAGCTGAGGCACGGTTGGAGGAGAGGGAGGCAGAGATTGCAGCCAAGGATGTCCAACTGTTTGCACGGGAGGCTGAGCTGACTGTAGTGACGCGCAAGAGAGATGATTTGGTGGATAGGTTGAGGGAGTTGCAGGATAGAGGACGAGTTGTAGAGAGAGCACAGGGTCCAACTAGGGAGGTGCTGATGGAGATGTGACGGGCTCAGGAGGAGATAGATTACTGGTGGGGATTCTATGAGCAGATGGTACCGAGTAGTCAGCGGGCACTGAGCTATTCCCAGATGTGGCGGGCGAGATCAGAGTGGTTTCAGAGGGCTCAGAGATATGGTGGTGTGATGGGTCCTTCGCGATGAGATGGTGAGGGTGGTGGGGGAGCAGGGGGTGGTGGTGCAACATTTGGCCAGAGTGTTATTTGAGAGTTTCTATGCACTTGTTACTTTTTTATTTTAGACTTTTACTTGGATGGCTCTTGGTAGCCGATATATTTTGACATGATTGTACTCTGATGCATGTATTCTGTTTGGATGTGATATACGAGGAGATCCCATGTTTTGATATGATATGCATATATATGATGACATGTATGTTTTTATGCAGGGTGATGATCATGAGTTATGCTTAGATTCATGCTATGGATGATTTGCTTCCTATATGTATATGTTGATGATATGATTTCTATATGCATGTTATGGATGCTTCGCTAATCATGTGGATGCAGGTAGAGGATGGATGATGTTTTTGCAATGCTATTAATGTGATGCAAATGTTGATGATGTATGTTAAATGATGAGATGAGATAATAAATAATGATATTTGTGATAGATAATACTTACGTATGTTGATGATATGATTTGATGATGATATGAGTAAATGATGTATGTTTTTAAGATGAATACGAGTGAATCAAATGTGTATGCAAATATTTATGTATGCAACTAGATGAACACATTTAAATGGATGAACAAATGTTATGCCTATGTGCACTTCAACACATGTGTCTTAGATGGATGCATTTAATGAAGAGATGTATTGATTAAATGAATGCCACTAAATGATAATGAATAACCGCACCTTAATGCAAATAAAAGGATAATGAATGCATCTTAATGAATCTAGATGAAACTAAATGGGTTAAAATGCGCCTACTAAATGAACTAAATGAAACTTCAATGATCATGAAATGAATGCATTTTTAATGGTTAAAGGAATGCACTAAATGGATAGATGAATGTTCTTGATAAAATGTAAGTAAATGAGGATAAATGAATTAAATAACTAAATGATGATGAATGATTGTGTATGATTTAGATGAATGCAACTTAATGATTGAGATGTAACTAGATGATAGCAAATGTACCTTAATGACTAAGTAAATGTACGTCAATGACTAATATGTAACTGAAATGAAGATAGATGAATGAAATGATTTGAAAGGTATTTAAATGAAGTTAAATGCACTTAATGCAACTAAATGACATGACGAAATGCAAGTAAATGAGAAAAAATGCACTTGATGCTTTAAATGTACTAATGTGATGAATTGATTAATGAATCTAAATGCGAGTAAATGATAAGGAGCTGAATACATTTTATGCAACTAAATGATAATGCGATGCCTTTCATGATATATGAATGCAAGTTGGTGAGAATGTGTAGATGTGGAATGCAAATGTGAGATGATGTATTAGAGAACTTTGTCATGATTTTGTACCCAAGACAAACTATATTAGGTGCTTTCTCATAGAAACCTGAATTACTTGCATGCAAACAATAGATATGAACAATGAATGAGTAAATGGATGGGTGAGATGCAACAGAATGCAATATAAACAGATGAGATGGAATAACGATCCATAGAGTATTCATAGTGCTTTATTTTCCTCATCGAGCATAGTAGTATCGTTCTTGGCCAAGGTAGCAGGAACCAAGTTTGAGCTTTTCACCTGTAAGCAACCATCATAAACAAGTAAAAGTTACCCTCCATTTTGGTTCATGCGCAAATGGTCGAGGTATACGTTGTAGTCAGTAAGCCATAGTGATCCATGACTGTATTTTTGCATATGATCATGTAGCTTGGTGAACTTACAACGTAGACACCATTAGTACATGCCCCAAAAAACTTCATTGGAATAATCCATAGACATCAAACAAAAAGATATTAGGAACCATCCTGACTACTCTAATCACTTGTGGATATCCTAGAGTAGCGTAGAAACTTGATATGAATAAATAAATAACAAACCGACCAAGTGCCTATTAGCTTAAACAAAATTTTCTTGTCAAAGAAAATGTTATCATGTCTTTGTTTCGTGAGGAAGGATGCATCCTTGCGAAGACGATTGTGTGTAAATGTTTTGACTTGGTTGATTGATTTGATAAGTGATCATTGTTTGAGTAGCTCAAAATGTTTGTTTGGTGTCTTTTGTGATGCGTATGTACAAAGAATATTATATGTGTTTACTATGTTTTTTATTTTTTTATGTTTTTGACATGTTTTTGGATTTTGTAAGTGTTTTTTAATGTTTTTGGTATTTTATGAGCTTTTTACGAATGTTTTTGGTATTATTTCCAGCCAATTTTGAAGAAGGAACTCAATGAATCATAAGTAATGTAGAATCCACTTCCATCAATAGGTTAAGAGCATTGCCCCCAGTTTAGATGTCATTATGAAAGAAGGATGTAGGACACATGAAGTACTAACCCTGATTGCAGACACCATGGTTTAAATAATGGATGAATGGATGCAATGGATGTGATCACAACAAATCTAAAAGACAATGGAGCCATAGCCTTTATGAGTGGCGCTTGTTTGCTAGGTTTTCACCATCACACTTACCCAAGGTGCCATCATAGTAGATTTCACTGTGTGGATGCATGATTTTTCTTTACTATTTTCTTGATTCTTTTGTATTTTCTTCAGGACATTTTTTTGAATGTTTTTTATATTTTTTGATATATTGGAGGATCCTGATGCTCTACACAGCTTATGTATGAAACCGCTTGAGGTGCATGCTGTTGATTGGATTTGCTAGTGGTTCTCTTTCTGAAGTTGCCAACTGACATGCCCCAGACCCAAATACAATAGTGATAACATATGGACCCAACCAGTTGGATTCAAACTTGCCTCGATGTTCTCTGTTTGGTTTGTTACAAGGATTCTCCCTGAGAACAAGATCACCTACCTCAAATGTACGAGGTTTAACCCGATGATTGTAGCTTCTGCTGATGCGCTGTTGATAGGCTTTTAGGTCCTTGTATGCAGCTTGTTGTCATTCATCAAGCAGTTCCAAGTCTTGAAGACAGGAGACTCGATATGCTTCATCATCTATCAGATTGTGCAAGGAAACCCGTAGAGATGGTATTTCAACCTCAATAGGAAAAATGGCTTATGCTCCATAAACCAGTGAGTAGGGAGTTGCACCTGTAGGGGTTCGAATGCTAGTTCGATACGCCCATAGTGTTGGATTTAATCAAATGTGTTAATCACGACCAACATCATTGACTGTCTTTTTAAGGATCCTCAATATATTCTTGTTTGATGCTTTGACTTGGCCATTTCCTTGTGGGTAATAGGGAGTGGAAAAACGGTGTTGGATGTGAAACTTCTCACAGAGTTCATAGACATCCTGATTTTTGAAAGGAAGCTCATTATCTGTGATGATGGACATGGGTACACCATATCGGCAGATGATGTAATTAAGGATGAATGAGGCTATCTCCTTGTCGGTGACTTGGGTAAGTGGAACGACTTCGATCCACTTGGTGAAGTATTCAGTGGTGTTAATGATACATTTATGGCTGTTGGATGAAGATGGATGGATTTTACCCACAAGGTCAAGTCCCAATTGACAAAAGGGCCATGGTGTTGTCATTGGTTGCAATTCCCGTGCTGGTGCATGTGTCAAGTCTCCGTGAACTTGACACTTCTTGCATTTTCTAACAAAATAGTAGGAGTCTTTCTCCATGGTGAGCCACTAGTATCCAACACGCATGATTTTCTTTGCGAGTGAAGGACTGCTTGAGTGAGCCCCACAAATTCCTTCATGTACCTCTTCCAAGACCTTTGTTATCTCATCTTGTTCCAAACATCGAAGGAGAGTACCATCAAGACTTCGCCTGTATAGGGTTTTGACAATGATGGTGTATTGAGCAGTTCGGCAGATGAAGGTTTTTCGTTGGTTATTGGATTGGTTGGGAGGAAGAGTTTGATCGCAGAGGTAAGTGAAGAATTCACCATACCATGGGGATTCAGAACCGACAAGGCGACATATCATTTCAGTTTCAGGGATATCATATGCGGGGATCCAAAGCTATTCTACCAAGAACTCGTAGCGTGTCAAATTTTGCGGAAGATCCAGGAAAAATGCAATTGTAGCCATTGCATCGACAGCTCGATTATGATCTCTGGGCACTTGCTCAAATGTGATAGTTGTAAATGATTCTTCGTAACTATCCACCATCCTTTTATATGGCATGAGCTTATCATCCTTAGTTTGGTACTCATTGGTGACTTGCCGGATGACTAGCTGAGAATCTCCATATACCTATAGCTCTTTTAGATGCCATTATATAGCCAATTTGAGTCTTGTGATCAAGGCCTCATATTCTGCTATATTATTGGTGCATGGAAATGTGAGCCTGCATGATTTCTGGATGCTGTCATCTTGAGGTGTGATAAAAAGAATGCCTTCCCCCGAGCCATGTCTAGTATATGAGCCATCAAAATATAGCTTCCAAGGTTGTGTACCTGTGATCATGAATATCTCTTCATCTGGAAAATTGGAAACAAGAGGATGGTCACCTGCAAGGGGTGCATCAACCAATTGATCTGCAATAACTTGCCCTTTGATAGCCTTGTGGTCTAGATACTCTATATCGAATTCACTCAAGATCATAACCCATTTGGCCAAGCAACCTGTTAATGCTGCCTTGCTGAGTAGGTACTTGAGTGGATCGATTTTGGCAATGAGTTGTACCTTGTGCGTTGACATGTAGTGCCTCAATTTGGTGGCTGCCAAGATAATCGCTAGGCAAGCTCACTCAATAGGTGTGTAATTGAGTTCATAGCCTACCAATGTGGGAGAGATATAGTATACAACACATTCTTTTCCTTCTACATTGTATTGTGCCAACAATACTCCTAATGTCGTATTTGTAGCTAAAATATATAGCAATAGAGGTCTGCTTGGATCTAGTGGGATCAACAACGGTGTATTCATCAGGTAGTCTTTAAGCATTTGGAATGCTTGTTGGCACTTTGTATCCCATTGAAAGAGGATATTCTTGTGTAGCAGATGCGTGAAAGGATGACACTTATTAGCCAATTGTGCAACGAATCTCCAAATTGATTGTAGCCACCCTTGTAGTGTCCTTAACTGACTGATGTTTTTTGGAGGTGGCATGTCCATGATTGCTTTGACTTTAACCGGATCTACTTCAATGCCTTTGCTTGAGACAATGTATCTTAGGAGCTTCCCTGAGGTTACTCCAAAGACACATTTCTTTGGATTAAGACGGACATGATATTTCTCTAATCTGTCAAAAATTTGACCCAGTATTGCCAGATGACCCTCTCTTGTTAATGATTTAGCTAGTAAATCATCGAAATAATCTTCCATTATGGTGTCCATCATATCATGAAAGATGGTAGTCATATCTCTTTGATAGGTTGCCCCTACATTCTTCAGACCAAATGGCATCACATTCCAACAGTAGGTTCCCCATGGGCATGTGAAAGAAGTTTTATGTTGATCCTTTGGAGCAATCTTAATCTGGTTGTACCTTGAAAAGCCATCCATAAGAGAAAGCATTGCATGACCCGTTGATAGATTGACAATCATGTCGATGTTTGGTAAGGGGAAGTCATCTTTAGGGCATGCCTTGTTCAAATATCTGAAGTTTGTATAGATAGAGATGCCCCCCATTAGGTTTACTGACAGGTACAATATTGGAGATCCAATCTGCATAATCAATTGGTCTGATGAAACCAACATCCAAGAGCTTTTTGAGTTCAGCCTTGACAAGCACGACAATCTGGCGGTGCATCATTCTAAGCTTTTGTTTAACAGGTTTAGCTCCTTTTGCTACAGTTAGGTGATGCATGACCAAATCTGGATCTAAGCCAGGCATGTCTGCATAAGACCATGCGAAGTTGATTTGACGCTTCTGGAAGAATTCCACAAATTCCACAAAATCTGCAACAAGGATGTTAAATGCAAAAAGGACAAGAGTCCCACTGGGCGTGCCAAAATGTATATGGTGAAAATGGATACAAATAATAACAATATTGAAAGGCTAAATGAATTCAACCACAAAACCCTAGCCTAACAACAACAAAGATCCACCATAACATATGAAGATTACCTAAGACAATGAAAATCAAATGAAATTACAAAGATTATACCATCACATGTCCAATAGGGTTTGGATCTCCATTCTTCCTATCTCCATTGATCTTGCTTGATATATTTGCTCTCAGATTTTATGTGCACAAGAGCTCAACAAAGAACGGAATGTGGTTGCAAGTAGGATCGTAGTGTAGTCAAGTCATTAAGATGATTGATTGGAATACATAGAACGATTAGGGTCATTAGGGTTTGATAATGAAGGAAGCATCTCCTTATATAGAAGACACTATATGAAATGGAGGGATAAGATTGAAAGGTGTAAAAGGAGGTCAGCTATGATTAGAGGGTAGGTAAAAGAAATAATAAAATAATGAAAGGGGTAGGTAGTGTATGAATTAAGAGATGAATGACATGTGTCATGGGTAGAAAAGGTTAATGAATTAATTAAATAAATAAAGATTTATTTAATTAATAGAAGAAGTGGGATAATTAAAAAATGTATTTATTTAAATGAGAAATAAGGCTAGAAGAGGATAAATGAATTAATTAAATAAATAAAGATTTATTTAATTAATAGAAGAATTAAGCTTAGATAATTAGATAAATATTTATTTAATTAGACATGACAATTTTGGGTGTCTACATTTTGCCCCTCTTTGAGACAATGCGGCTTGTCGCGTTGTTTCAAAGAAGATAAGATGAACTGATACAGAGTTGCCCCAAGATGGGAATGATATGCCCCCTCGAGAGATTGGATGAAAATGTCTGGAAAGATTGCAGACAATCTCTCGATAAGAAAGAAAGGCTAGAATGGACTGACCGGATAAAGTGACAGAGTCACGGGATAATAAAGACTGACTCGGGAAACGAGGGCGAGGGCTAGGGTAGGCTATAATATAGACCATGGGGGAAAATACATCCTCATTGTCATTTACACATCCACGAGAGCAGAGTGCAGAGCGAAAATTGAGCAGCAGCAGTCAGCAGCGATGGCTTTCATTCATAGATTCGACCGCGTTCGCCGATTTCAAAGGCCAGCAGAGGTAGGAGAGCCGGTAAGTACCACCAAACCTCCTCGTACTTTGACGCATTTAATATTGTTATTAATGCATAGTAGGTAGAGAAATAAATGCACTTAGACTAGGGTCCAAAAAAATGTCCAAAACATCCAGGCGCGTCTGCGTTGGTGTCAGGCGCGTCTATGCTCGCGAGGTGCGTCTGTGTTTGTGCCAGGCGCGTTTGTGTTTGAAACCGCGTCTGTGTCAAATGCGGCCGTGTTTGTGATGGTCAGGCGCATTTGTGCCAAGAAGGCACGTCTGTGTCACCCAGGCACGTCTGTGTAGAGCATAGGCACGTCTGTGTTTGTCAGGCGCGTCTGTGTTTTCCAGGCGCATCTGTGCAGTCTTTGAGTGCGTTCATGTTAGGAAAACGTGTTTGTGTTAAGTTTTGTCTTCTAGGTCAAATCGACAGTTCTGTGATGAACATATGCTGTCGATTGGATAAGCTGCTGAGAGGATACACTCAAGCAGGTCCTCTAGGGAAGACTAGGATAGATCAAGGCACTTTGTGATGAACACTGAGTACCAAGATAGAGTACTTTGTGATGAACAGGGAGTACTAAAATATGAGCAACACTTTGTGATGAATAGTGAGTGCAAATGTGAGCAACACTTTGTGATGAACAATGAGTGTCACACACGTAGTACTTTGTGATGAATAGGGAGTACCACTAGGATAGAAGCAACACTTTGTGATGAACAGTGAGTGTCACTAGGGTAGATAGCAATATGTATTTGGATAAAAAGTAGCATTTTGTGATGAACAGTGAATGCCACTATGACTGACATGATTGATTTGCTTGACTGCAAGAGTATTTGCCGATGCTGGAGTCATGGGAGAGATTTTCGTCGACTCAGAGGTTGCGACCTGAGCTGACCTTCGAGGAGCAAGCTGCTATTGAGGAGATGAGATTGAGACATGTTCTATATGTGCTTGAGTTTCGGGTGAACATGGGACTGTTGACTGCGCTGGCAGACAGATGACACTCTGAGACATGTACATTTCATTTGTCGATGGGTGAGATGACAGTCACCCTTGAGGATGTATACAGGATTCTACAGATACCGATCGATGGGGAGCTGATCCCATATGATCGAGATGGAGATAGGGAGGCCCTGAGACGAGTATTCCAGGACCGAGGGTTGGAGATGAGGGCAGAACATGTGGCGTGGGATACTATGACAGCCACAAGGCTAGCGCTACCAGCAGTGGTAGGAGAGGTGATCAGTGGGTTCCTGTGTCCAGATAGGAAGACACGGGGGTTGGCTGTGGGTTGGGGAGGAGCACTGGAGACACTGGTGACACAGCACACCAGATATGCTTGGGGACCGTGTGTGCTGGCACACCTCTACTATGAGCTGCATCAGTTCGTATATCATGGATCAGTGGGATTGGGCTGCGGGGTGACATTGCTGCAGATGTGGGCTTATGAGCATCTGCCAGTGACGAGGCCGATACACTGCAGAGGCAGGGGTCATGGACGCAGTTTTGTTCACTTGTATGATATGATCACGTCGCAGCCACAGATTGGCAGGTTGGAGCACTGGCGACGAGTGATAGATGATATTGATGTGGTCATATGGAGGCCATATCTGGGATGTGAGCAGTGGGAGGACGATGCAGTTGAGCTTCCTTACACCTTCCGAAGTAGGTATCTGATTGGGCGGACGCCCTATGTGCTGGAGAGGCAGCTAGTGGATAGGGTTGGTCGGCAGTTTGGCAGGATCCAGAGGATGCCACGGGGCTCAGGCATGTATGCATGGACTGTCAGAGATCAGGCACAGTTTGGACCCCTATTGTCATATGATCAGGCAGTTACGCAGCTGGTAGAGATGATGCTCCTACCCTGGGACATGTGGCCAGAGATTGAGGATGTCAACATGGATGCTGAGTACACCGCATACTGGGCAGAGCATCCATTCCCACGTCTGACAGATCTGGGAGAGCCATTGGATGGAGATGGGGGTGGGGATGATGATGATGATGGTGGAGGTGATGGGGGCAGAGGCCAACAGAGGAGGAGGGGAGCAGTTGGAGAGAGGAGGGTTGCACCTCGGAGGGAGGGTGGTGAGGAGAGGTAGGCTCGGGTGGTGAGGGGTCACGGTGGATTGCCACTACAGGTGCCAGCAGCACAGGGTCCCAGATAGGTACAGGTATGGGGACAAGTAGCAGTACAGATACAGGCATAGGGGCAGGCACCCGTACAGGGGGAGCCACAAGTAGAGGCGGAGGGGGCTGACGCAGAAGAGGATGAGCTGATAGAGCTGAGGGAGATCTGCTAGGGACAGGCAGATGAGATCCAGGAGTTGGAGAGGGAGAGGGATCAACTCAGGAGGAGGCTCAGAGATACTGAGCGAGAGTGGGATTAGGCTATTCAATGTTATACAGAGGCTGAGACAGCACTGAGGGATAGGAGACAGGCAACAGAGGACATAGGGGCAGGATATGCTTATGTCCTATGGGCAGGGGAGGAGATTGCCTATTGGCGGGATCTCTATTATGGTGCAGTGCCAGCAGATCAACAGGCGAGGAGCTTCCATAGACCATCGCGTATAGCGACAGCTACGGGAGGGAGCCGGAGGAGACAGGCATCGAGTGGTGGGGTTATGGGTCCTCCACCACCACTAAATAGAGGGGACAGGAGGGATGATCCTAGGGCAGGTCCTTCAGGGGCTCAGATTCCATCAAGGCCAGGCAGCTCCGAGGGAGGGAGTTCATCATAGCCATAGAGGGCTCCCTATGTATTAGTATTGTACCATTTTTGTATGATGATGTAGACACCTGCGGGTGCTTTTGTAGCCATATGATTTTGACATCATTGTATCATGACACTTATGATTATATATATGAGATGATTCATCTTTGCGGTAGCTATATGCATGTGTACCTATGTGATGAGATGTTTCATGATGTATGTTTCTATGTGATGGTTATGATATGGATGCAAATATGTATATGATGCAATGCAATATTTGTTCTTTTATGTTTTTTACATGTGTATGCAAATGAAAATGTGAATGTATGAAATGTGGATGAATATGACAATGCAAATGTAAATTGTGCTAACAGGTGTTGTGTGCAGGATGTGATGCAGTTGTGATATCTATATGTATGTATGAAATGCTTATATGTGGTAATGCAGGTGCAACTAGATGAAATGCAAATATTTTTGGTGTGTCATTATACTCAGTCATGTGATAGCAGGCTACGCGGACTCGTGAAGGACGATGAAAGTCAATCAAGAAAGGGGGATGGAAGACAGAAGATATGAAAGTGAAAGAGTTTCTTGTGCTTTATCATCATTGAGCTTTATTATGGCAAGTAGGTTATGACAATCGAGGCATATGTTCGACCTAGAAAGTCATTGTACCTGTTTGCATGGAGATAAGACAGTCACAAACAAGGAATGCCCCAGTTCATACTAGACTCATAGTGTCCTCATCTCTTTGGACAAGCCATAGCATTACTAAGAGACAATCCACAGACAGCAAATACAAATAGGTGACGATACCCCATCCTTGCCTTTCTAGTCAAAGACATCCTGGAGATAGAATTTATAGTCAGAGACATCCTAGAAAAGCTAAAAGACATGTCACCAAAAGATAAAATCAAAAGAAAACCAAGACTCGACACTAACATCCACTGTAGTCCTCAAGTTTAGTGTCTCTTGTCACTTGTATAAGTCTTATTTGATTGTGGTCACAATGTTTACTTTCACAAAAAGGATAGATAGCATTGAACCATAATGTTGTCTGAGTTTATTGCAAGGTTTGATTTGTTGAAGCCCATTGTTGCTGCCGTGTCTCATCTGAAACTGACTGAATCCATGAAATTGATACTTTATTGCAGAGAAGATGAAACTTTATTGCGGATTTGTGATGCAAATGTTGCTTCATTGCGGATTGTGCGCGGATAGACTGAAGGAAGCTGGAAGAAACTATACTCCTCAAAACATGTGATGTTCTCAATTCCACACCCATCACTAGACGTAGGATTTGCCTTAGCCATAGATAGGATCTGATTTATTATGAATGGAAAGGGAGGTGAAAAGGGAGGTTTATTATGAATGGCTTAACAATCTTGGATAGATCAATAACAAGCCATGATGAGAATGGGTAAGTTTATTATGAATGAATAGGTTGTGAGTGTGTGCAAAGTGAAAGGATGAAAGTGAATCCTGAAGGAGGGAGGAGCAATGTCTCTACACATGGCGTTGGTGACCCAGTTTTCACCATGGTACTTGCCTAGGGCACCACCGAAGAGGTTTTCACCATTGGACGAAATTATTTCTCTTTACTTTTTTTATTTTTCAATGTTTTTTGTGTCACAAGGCGCCTGTTTATCAGGTTTTCACCAAGTAACGATTTTTTTGTTTTATAATTTTTTTTTTGTATTTTTGAAAATTTGGATTTTTTTGTATTTTTGAATTGGGATACTCTTAAGAGCTATGTGTAGAACCTGCGAAGGTGCATGCTATTGATAGGATCCTCCAAAGGTTCACCTTCTGTAGTTGAGAGCTGATATGCCCTAGATCCATATGCTGCTGTAATGATGTAAGGACCAAGCCAGTTTGGTTTGAACTTGCCCTTCTTCTCTTTGTCTTGCTGATTTTTGGGATTTTCTCTGAGAACTAAGTCCCCTACCTCAAATGTACGAGGTTTGACTTTATGATTGTAGCTGCATTGTTCCTTGACTGAATGATGTGTAGCTTGAGTGACTGTCTTCCTTGATAAAGGAACTGAGATAGAATTACTAGTGTGTGGACTACACAAGCCCGTATGCGTGTCACCTAAAGAAGTTTGGGCATCCCTAATAACAAAGTCCTTCAAGGAAGCTCCATTAAAGCTCCATGATGTATCACCAGAAGGGAAAGGATGTGTGGAACAAGTGGATGAGTGATGAAGGCTTATGATTGCGAAAAGAAGTGAAAGTATCATTACATGATGAAGACTTAGGATCAACAAGTATGCTTTTTGATTTGAAATTTTAGAACTTTTGCCCCTAGTTATTTTGATATTAGGGGAGATCAACTCTTGTTCTTTTTGCTTCATAAGATTTTTATCATTGACTTTGATTTTTGCAGAGTCCAGTAGCTTTTGATTTTGATTTGGACTAAAGGATTTTTCTTTATTATTGACTTTTAGATTTTTCTTTTCAACGCTTGATTTTTGATCCCCAATGAGTGAGGGCTTTTGTGATTCTTGTTGATCCAAGTCTGGGAGCGCAGTGGAAATGGAATGAGTGGATGAAATGGTAAGGCTATGTGAGTTATCAAGAGGGTTGGCGATAGACTCAATAGATTCTTTGTTTGAACCACTCTTAGGACTATTGATATCAAGAGTTGTTTGCACCGCTAGAGGAGATTTGCATTGAGACTTAGTAGCCACAACACTAGGTGGTTCACACCCAATTCCTTGCAAATTGTTTATAGATTATTCTTGTTGACTGAATGTCTTCGGAGATAGTGGGAGTTGCTTAACATGAAAGATATACTCACCACATCCCAGGTCTTTAACCTTGAATTTTTCTTTGAGCTCTGTTTGTTTTGATGTAGAAGCTTTCAATGATTTTGGATCCACATATGCTGAAGATGGAACAACTTCTCGATTGGCTGGAATTGTTATTTCTGATCTAGGTCGCAGATTATTGCAATATATGAATGGATTTGGGTCAGCTTTGACGGTCACTTCAACTCCATTGTGAGGAAACTTAATGCATCAATGATATGTAGATGGGACTGCGCTCATTTCATGAATCCAAGGACGTCCTAGCAATATGTTGTATGTGAGATCAAGATCAAGTACTTGACAAACCACATCCTTTGTAACTGGCCCAACTCTGAGAGGTAAAGTGACTGTGCCCTTGGATGAGCGTTCTTCATCATCATATGCCTTGATGGTAATTTTGTTTGTAGAATTCACAGCTTTATCAGAATATCCCAATTGTTTAATAGTGCTCAATGAAAAAATGTTTAGACCAGCTTCTCCATCTATAAGGACTCATTTTATTCGATGTTTGTGTATGAAGGCTTCAATGTGTAGTGGTGCATTATGTGGCTGACTTACGGAGGCATCGTCGGCTTCTGTGTGTAAGGAAGTTAAGTAGCAGAAACAACTTCCTACACTAACCTTGAGAGGAGGGTAATGCAAAACTTTTTCAGATCATTACAACAGTTACAGAAAATAGAAATAGATATAATAGCAATCATTCCACAACACAATGATTTACGTGGGGAAAACCCTTTCGGGAGAAAAACCCCACCCTCCAAAAGCAGCTCAATATTTTATTCAACAATCAAAACAGATTACAACATACTTGCAGAGCAAGCTCTTCACAGGAGTACCACTAATCAGAGATTCAGAGGCAATTCAATAGCCATAAGACTCTTACACACAACCTCTATCTCACACACCTCATAAATAGGAGATACAATACAAGAAACCGTCAAACGGTATTACAAAACCATGGGCTAAAACCACCCAATAAGGTGTAGCCGACCTTATCTCCCTTCTAGATGCCCTATGACATGTTAAAGCACACATCAACATGTGTCGCTCCCTTTTACAGCTCATTTATGTATCCGATACAAATTATTTTTCCTATTTCAGGAGTACAAACTTCCGGAGGCCATAACTTGAGAACCGGGTGTCCGATTGACGAACCGTTTGAAGCGCCGGAAAGCTCGCGAAGTGCTCTATCACCTCGTAACCCGCTTCGCCAGTTACGGCAACTTTTCAGGGCGTTTCAGAGCCTCTAAAGTCCCCAAAATTAAGTTTAAACATTTTATTGCACCCCTCCAAAACGAAAACTTTAATATCTTCAAAACTAGCTGTGACCTTGCGACGCAACTTTACCGGAATGCTTATCTAGCCAACTAGAAGCTTCAGGGAGAGTTTCGCACCATTTCGTGCTCAAATGAAAACTTACTATAAATAGTAACCTCACATAAATGCAAGGTTGAGACACCATTTTTCCCAACACTGTGAATGTAAGGGAATGTGGAATGGAAAGGTATCCCACCATGGCTTGAAACTGGTCCACGTTCAGATTAGTAGGAACGATAGTGTTTCTCAAGATTTTGTCAAGAATGGCCTTATGTGCGGGGGATATGCGTAAGAGCTCAAGAATGGAGATTAGCGCGGGTGTCTTCCCTAACTGTTCTACAAGGTCATACTCAGGTTTAGTTAATGAAGAAGCGGTGTTTTTAGTTGGAGCACCTAGCAAAGTGATTTTACCTCGGCGGGTTGTGACATGACATTCAGAGGTAGTTTCAGAAGAAGATCCAACACCTTTTAGGACAATCCTGGGTCTCCGAGTAGAATTCTCAGACGTTTTGTCCTTGATGATAATGGTAGAGACATAATTGTCCATCGAGATGTGATTGATAGTTGAATCATAGTTGTAGGATGCTCTGGTATAGTTGGTCTGGTCATCTGTGGCTTTAGCTTTTCCTTTGTCATGTTTTGGGAATAGTTTCTTAAACATCTCATGTTCTTGATTGAATGAGTGTCCTTCAACCTCTATGTCACCTCTATCAATGAGATCTTGTATGATGTTCTTCAGTCGATGACCATTTCCTGTCTTATGACCCTTGCCCTTATGAAATTCACAATACTCATCATCATTCCACCAATTTAGTTTGACCTTTGGTTCATATGGAGGAAAATCTGGAACTGTGATTACCTTGTTTGCCACTAGCTTTTTGAAAACTGACTCAAGTGGTTCTCCCAATGGAGTGTACTTCCTTCATGATTTAGAAGTTGTTTGAGTATTCACCTGATTTGATCCAGAAAAAATGAATTTGGGTCGCACTGTATTGGCATCAACAACACCATCATTGACTATGTTCTTGTTTTTATTCCAAAATCTTGGCTTATCTTTTCCTTTAAAGTCATCCTTGTTTTCTTTGAATATCTTGATGACTCCTTGTTCAATTAGGACCTTTTCTGTCGCTAAGCCTTTTTCAATAACGTCCTTCAAGGTGGACAAACAAGCTTTCCTTAGATCATAGCCAATGTCTTTGTTAACATTTTGTGTGAACATCTCTACCATTTGTTTTTGTGGAATTTCACAAGAGCATCTGCTGGCTAGATTCCTCCATCTTTGTAAAAATGATGCAAAAGACTCTCCCTCTTTTTGCTTGGTGTTGCACAAAGTAGTGACTAATATGTCTGTCTCTATGTTGTAGGAGAAATGTTGAATAAATGCCTCTGCTAGATCACCCCATTACTTAATACCAGGTGGAAGTTGGGAGAACCATTCCATAGCTTGATCACCTAGGCTTTGTGGGAATAATCTCATCAAATATGTCTCTTCTGCTGCTACCTCAATGCAAGCTATGAAAAACTGTCTTATGTGTGCCTTAGGATCACCTTTTCCTCTATACTTATCAAATTTAGGCGTCACAAAGTGTGTAGGAAATGGAGGCATTGGAATGCTTTTGTCAAATGGATAGGGACATATGTCTCTCATTGTGCATGTTGGCTTCGGTGTATTTATGTCCTCCATTTTCTTTTGTAAGTCCCTGATTTGTTGTTCCAAATTGCTCTTAGGTGGAAATCGACTTCTTGGACCATACCCCATGCTTGAGGCACCAATTGGAGGAGGAGCATGTTGCATATATGGATGATATTGATCATACACATGTTCATATGGAGGAGGTCTATAGTGATGCTGCATATATGGACCACTTGGTATAGATTCATGTTGAGGAACACCATATCTATTTTGTGCATGTATACCATACTCTACAGGCATGTCATGTTCTAATGTGTTGCCCCCAAATTTGACACGGGGTTTCCTTGTGTCCAAATTTTGAGCATGCCTTTGAATATCCAATTGCTTTGGTGGTTGATCCTTAGCATTGATATGTGATCGAGCATATTTCTCTGCATAAGACTTCCATAATGGTCTGCGAAGGTGAGTATCATATGTATGCTTGACCATGTGTATGTGGGACCTTTGGTTTTTGAAACAAAGATGATGGTGATTCAGGTACCATATGTGGTCCTCTATTTCCTCCACTATTAGGCCTTCTTTGATCCTTGTTGGAGTGAGTTTGTTGCAAAGGCCAATTTTCCATTATTTGAGACATGTCAAAATCATGAGGTATCTTGGCTCCACTTTGTGCCATCATTTGTAAGAAGTATTGTCTATCCCTCATTATTTCCTCAACCAATCGATTGAAATGGAGATTCGTAATGGATTCTTCCACATCTGTTGAATGTATTGAAAAGCTGTCCATATTGTCATTGTGTGTAGCATTGTTGTTTGTAGTGTCCATGTTCTCACCATTTGGAATGTTTCTATAGGCATCCATGTCAGGTAATGTAGTATGATCGGAATTGAAAAAGATATCATTTTCATACTCATAAGAACTCATGTTTGCGGACTCTTGAGCCTCTTTAGTTTCTCTCCTATATTTTTGAAGGCGGGTTTCAACCATGAACTAGGTATTGACACAGATGTGTGGGACTAGATGAAAATGGAAAAAGTATGGAAGACCAAGAGTTGGATGGAATGTAAATGAATCTGAGGTGTACTTGCAATGTCCAAAGTGTAAGACCAAGTATGTATGTAGTAGAGTAGGTGTGACTTCCAAAGAGAGGATAGTTTCTCTTGATGAGGTAAGTTGACCTTGACTCTAAGTAAGACCAAATGAGACCCAAAGGTAAGAAACTTTGATGAGGGACCACTTAGCAAAGTGTTGTTGTATGTAGTGTGTTGACAAAGTATGATGAGGACAAGCAAGTGACCTTTTGACTCAAGTTTAGACAATTGTGAATGTAATGAGAGATGTAAAGCAATGATGGACTTTGTGAGACCCAAGGACAGGTTGACTGCTAAATGAAACCCTGGAGAAACGACCTAGGAAGCTCAAGAATTCCGAAATTGACAGTGTTTGTTTGCTGGACTGTAACAGTTTTTCAATTCTGGACATAGACGTGCCTGTATACTTCACAGATGCGGTTTTCCGACTCAGACGTGGCTCTGTTCAACACAAACACGCTTCTGAGATTTGTTTGCAAAGTATAATATTTGTTCTGGGAACACAGACGCGATTCTGCCCTTCACAGACGCGGTTATACAACATAGACGCTATTATGTCAGACACAGACGCGTTTCTGCAAAATTTGTGCAATTTTTTCCAATCTGTGAAGTTGTTTTGTTGTGACCAAATCTGACTGTTTGACTGTTTTTCATGACAAGAGGACACAATGTTGATGATGACTCAATGTTTGCAAGTGTCTAGACTCAAAATGACTCCAATAAAAGTGTGTTGTTTGATGAAAAAAATGTTTTGCATACACTTGAAGACACAAAAGACACAATGTTTTGCTGTTTGGTCTTGAATGTTTTGAATGTTTAACATAAGTCAAACACAATTCTTATGGCTGGCCAAGACAATAGTTGTTGATCCCACATGGGGTTTTACCCCCGAGGCTACGCTATTCAGAGTGGATACTTAGATGCTTGACCTCACTGGCTCCACCCTCGGCATTCTCTTCTTGGGTTAGCCAAGCATCAGTCCCCACGAAAACTCCCCATGGCGAACTTTGTATCTCTACTAAGAACCATATGTGTGTGGGCCGCTACCAGAGGTTCGACCCCCTGCCCCAACAACTAGAAGGATTTGGGCTTCTAAAACAAAAAGGTGCTAGTAAGGGCATCTGCTCGTGTGGCCATACATGCAGCACTCTCAGCTCTGTAAATACATAAGGCTCCCAGCCGGTAGGGGTTACGCCCTACAACTGATCAAATAAATTTGATCAAACGGGTTTATGGGGAGACATAGTGTCGGTATGAACTAATCAGCACACGTTATCCATAGTTTTCACCATGAATACATTTGTTTATAGTGGTTCGGAAAAGGTGGGTTTTCCTCGCTACCACTTGGGTCGTTCTCTACTCACTAGTAGTCCTAATGACCACACGGGAAGATAGGCCCTCTAAAGATTAAACAAAAAGAGCCTATTGCTCAAAACACAAAAGACAATGATTCAATTTTAATGCACCAATTGAAGTGTTTGCTAGTCTATGAAAACAAGACACACAATAAAATCCAAAAACCCTTGCCAAGGACCTGCAACAAAGATTTATTAGTAGTTTGGATTTGTTTGAAATAATCACCCCTTCCTACAAGCACACAAGTTAGATAAATTTTAAACCCAAAAGACTTTGTGAAAATAGGGGCCTTTGACCAAACGATTTTTCTTTCAAGACAAGCTGCACCAATTTCGTTAGCTAGATCTAAAAATGTTAGCTCAAAATAAACCAGATCTAAAACCCTAAATGCAAAATCCGAAAACTGAATCAATAAAAACCCAAAATTTGAAACTGGTGAACACAGACGCGATTACCCTCAACACAGACGCGGCTTTGTGACATAGACGCAGTTCTGTGAGACACAGACGCAACTATAGAACGCAAACGCGACTTCTGAACACAGACGCGACTAAAAATAGCGCAGACGCGACTTTATAACACAAACACGATTTCTTGGAACCTGCAAAATAAAATACTGCCAGTAACACAGACGCGATTCCAGAAGTCGTAGACGCGCCAAAAAAAACAAAAACGCGATCCGAAAGTGCGCAGATGCGGGAATATCAAAATGCTGCCGAAAACGTCAGATCTACAACTTCAAAATACAAAATCTCCAACAAGGATGTTAAATGCAAAAGGGACAAGAGTCCCACCGGGCGTGCCAAAATGTATATGGTGAAAATGGATACAAATAATAACAATATTGAAAGGCTAAATGAATTCAACCACAAAACCCTAGCCTAACAACAACAAAGATCCACCATAACATATGAAGATTACCTAAGACAATGGAAATCAAATGAAATCACAAAGATTATACCATCACATGTCCAATAGGGTTTGGATCTCCATTCTTCCTATCTCCATTGATCTTTCTTGATATATTTGCTCTCAGATTTTATGTGTACAAGAGCTCAACAAAGAACGGAATGTGGTTGCAAGTAGGATCGTAGTGTAGTCAAGTCATTAAGATTATTGATTAGAATACATAGAATGATTAGGGTCATTAGGGTTTGATAATGAAGGAAGCATCTCCTTATATAAAAGACACTATATGAAATGGAGGGATAAGATTGAGAGGTGTAAAAGGAGGTTGGCTATGATTAGAGGGTAGGTAAAAGAAATAATAAAATAATGAAAGGGGTAGGTAGTGTATGAATTAAGAGATGAATGACATGTGTCATGGGTAGAAAGGGTTAATGAATTAATTAAATAAATAAAGATTTATTTAATTAATAGAAGGAGTGGGATAATTAAAAAATGTATTTATTTAAATGAGAAATAAGGTTAGAAGAGGATAAATGAATTAATTAAATAAATAAAGATTTATTTAATTAATAGAAGAATTAAGCTTAGATAATTAAATAAATAAAATATTTATTTAATTAGACATGACAATTTTGGGTGTCTACAAATATAGATGAGTGAAGTTCGTCAATGGTACTCTCCTTGTCAGATTCTAGTGTAGGATTTGATGTAGGGCCTGTGGAAGTTGCTTCTTGCTCACGAACCCAAAAGGTTTTAATCCATGTCTCTCCATAAACTGGGATATCTTTACAAGGTGGTGGAGGCAACATGTCTTCCTCGTCTGAAGTATTTAGATTCACTGAATCCCATTCCCACTCATGCGAATCTATCTCTGAATCACTCTCTAACATCTGATTACTTTACAATGTTGGGATGCCTTTTGAATTGGAGAGTGTATTGGTCACGGGTTTATGTACTTTTGGAGGTGGGATTGCTGGGGCTACTGGTAGGATTATCGGTGTTGTTGATGCTGTTGCTGGGAGTATCGATGTTGGTGGTGGTGTTGATGGCTTTGATGCTATTGATGGGATTATCAATTTTGTTGGTGCAGTTGGTGCTGCTGCTGGGAGTATCAGTGTTGGTGGTGTTGTTGATGGCTTTGATGCCACTGATGGGATTATCAGTTTTGTGGGTGCAGTTGGTGTTGCTGATGGATTTGATGCTACTGATGGGATTATCAGTTTTGTTGGTGTTGTTGGTGTTGTTGGTGCCGCAGATATAATCAAAGATGAGCGCCTTGGAGTAACTAGCTAATACATGGGTTTGCTAGGTTTTCCTTTGAATCTAAGCTTAGGAAGAGATTCCTTTTGAAAACCTACTCCAGTTTTATCTTTGGGTTTCAACTCCGATTGTAAGGGCTCGTGTCATCCTTGTTTGCAATCTACCTGTAGCGTCCTAAAATTGTGACACTTGCAATTTCGACTGCATTTCGGTCTTCACGATGGTGACGCAACACGGAACCTGAATGGAGACCCCGAAACCTATTTTCGACACTAAAAACTGCATTTTCTTGCACCCTGGCCTGAACCTCCTTTGCACCTTGCTGTCCCGGGAGGTGGGACCAGAGCGCCCAGTGCCCTAGTCCTTCAGGACCAGGGCGCCCGCCCTGGTCCCCCAGGACCATGGCGCCCAACACCCTGGTCCCTGGCCCTATTTCGGGCCCGATCTCCTATGGGACTTCGGGTTTTTTTGTTTGCAATTTGGAAATTAACATTTCCTGGTCGGCCTAAGGTCGGGAAAATCAGTCTATTAGCCCTAATTGACAAGTATATAAACTACATTTTCTCTCTCATTTTGGGTAAGAGGATGAACATATGAAAAAACGATATTCAAGCATTCAAGCATTCCTTCAAGCAATTGATCATTCCAAGTCTCCATTCAAGGCTAAGTGTTGCATTCAAGACAAGGATTCAACCATTGAAGAGGAGATCACTTACAACATACAACATATAACAAACAACAACATCTATACCTTCGCACATAAGGATACAAACATCCTTACAACAAGGTATTAGTACTTGTTTTACATTACAGACATTTACATTTATAGCATTTCTCATTTCTTAGTTAATTCCAAAATCGGGGTTTGACCTAAAGGCAAACCCCTAATCCCTAACCCCCCAATCGTCTTCGCTTTTCTGTGTGTAGGTTGTAGGTACACGGCTGAAATTGAAGATCTGGAATCCTTGTGCAGAGACGAACAGATCCCCCTTCGTTTCGCAGATTTTTCGGAGGACCGTGTGCACGCCGGGCGCCATCGTCCCGTCAACTTTTGCTCAAATTTGCAGGACAGCGCCGTATTGACATTTTACTGCTAATTCCAGGTCCGCAGTTTCATCCTATATCCCTATCTCAGTTTATAAGCGAATCTTTCTCACTTTCTATGCATTCCTAGCTTAATTCTTCTATCAACATTCTTTAAAAAAGAGGGTAGCCTTGCTGTCTTAACCCTTGAAACTCATTTAGCATCCAATCTTGCATTGTGTGGGAGTGGATCTTGTGGGTTTCAACCCCTCTTTTGAATGTAAAGTCTCCCTAAGTGAAAACCATCAACCCTAGCAACCTCCCTTCTCTCTCCTTGGAGTTGGAAGAGGGGAGAGCAACTAGGGTTCGACCGATTTTCCGCTTTACATTTTGGTGAACCCGACGTGAACATCCTTTCTGATTATTCATGGTTAGATTTGAAAATTTGACTCCTTGATTACATTTCCATGTTTGATCTTTTGCAAATTTTAGAGGTTGATTGCATAAAAACCCTAAAATTTTCTTTTTAGTAATTGAGCTTGCGAAATGTTTAATTGTTAATGCTTATTTCAGATCTGCCCTTCTATTACAAATTATCAATTCATATCTGTGCTTTAATTTTGAAAATTAAGTGGTTAAGTGTCAAAACCCTAATTTTTGAAACCCTCTTGATTCAACCTTTGTCTGACAATTTCACTGATCAAAACATCTCCACATTGGCTGTAACTTTGGATTCCGCAATAAAATCACAATATCTTTCATCCCTGAAAATTTGGAAAAAAGTTGCGAGGACCGTGTGCACTCCGAGTGCCATCGTCCCCGACATTTTTTCTGAAATTTCGGGAGCGAGATCTTACTGTATTTTCCTGCTAAAATCCAGAATTTTGGCTGATTTTATCAAATCTAACACTTTCAAAATTACAGTCAAAGTTGGTCTTGTGATTGCTTGGTTTAGGGCTTCTAATCATTCAAAAATCATTGAAATTGAAATTTTGTGTCAAAATTGTGTTCTTACTGTCCTAAATCTGAAAAGTGTGTTTGCATTCATTCAAAATTTCAGTGCTTTATTCAAAATTCTTGCAATTTGTGACTTTTGAAATTAAGTGCTTAATTACAACAACTTTGATTTCCGCTTTCAAAATTGAATTTTGTGTGAAATTGAGTCAACTTTTGAATTTCAAAACTTACATTGCTTTTGACATTCCCTCTAAAATTATAAAATTCAAAATTTCAGTTTCCCTCTCTTTTTCAAAATTCAAATTTTGCATTTTTCGACAATCTTGGTAGGATTCAATTTCGAGATTGCAACTTTAATTTGGCCTATCTACAGATTGTAAAATCACTCAATTTTTTCAGATTAGCTTTAAAATCATCATACCTTTCATCCCTGCAAATTTCGAAAAAAGTTGCAAGGACAGTGTGCACTCCGAGCGCCACGGTCCCTGACATTTTTTCTGAAATTTCGGGAGACTGTTGTGATTGCATTTAACAGCTTAAATCCAGAAGATTGGCTGATTTTACTGAAAATTGCTACTTCTAAATTCAAAATTTTATCTTCCTCTCTAGTGCATGAGTTTTACAACAATAAGCCCTACTTACACTATTCCCGTTAGACGAAGCCGTAGAATTAAGTCTTTCCGAGGTTTAATTACCGAGGAGATGGAACCTAATTTGAGTAGTCTTTTTAACGAGGACATGGGTAATTCCTCTAATCCTCCTAATGATGAAGAAGCTCTCCATGAGGTTTCTGTAGAACAACTTGCGAAATTGGATAATCAATTTGACGATTTTCGACAATGGATGTCTCAAGAATACCCCGATAGTCAAGCTCTTCCTTTAATTGAGGGTCTAAAACATATGCTTCAAAGTGATAAGAATGGAATTGATATTTTGTGTGGTATTGCACACATTGTGGATTCGAATGTGATGCCTATGAAGAGTTGTGCCGAAACTTTAGGTTATACACAACCTCCTACACAAGTTAATCATTCTATTCCTTTGACAACTCCTATTGCTAGCATACCTACCTTTACATCAAACATAATGACTACTTCTATACAAGACATTCCTCCTATGATCACTATTCATGGGGGCAATCCTTCTTCTTCAATTAATCCTCTTCCTTCATTCAATCCGACTTCTTCATTTATTCCTTCAATGAGTGTCCCTATTACAAATTCACAAATGAACATGACGCAAGGGGGCAATTCATTCAACCATTCCATTCCTCCTTGTAGTGTTCCTCCTGTCCAATCATCTCCTATGATTAACTATCATAGTGTCCCACCACCTTACTCTTTACCTTCTTTCAATAACATAACACCTTCATCTCAATCTAACACATCTAATATGAATTCTTCGACTGAAGCGACCATTAACAATCTTGCACAAACTGTCTCTTCTTTACATCAACAAATTGCCTCTATGAATCAATCTAAGTTTAGTGTGCCCACATTTGATGTTGCGAGCCCACTTTCTCTTGACATTGTTCGAGCTATCCCTCCTAAACATGTTGAAATCCCGCATTTGGAACTTTATAATGGTAAAGGTGATCCTCTAACACATGTTAAGACTTTTCAAACAATATGTACTGATTTTGCTTATGACCAAAGGTTGCTTGCAAAACTATTTACTAGAACATTAAGAGACAAAGCCCTACAATGGTATTGCTCGTTGCCTTCTTACTCTATTACTTCTTTCGAACAAATTACAAATGCTTTCATTCAACAATTTCAAAACAATATAAGTCCTAAAGTTACTTTGATTGATTTAATGCATTGTAAACAAGGTGTTAAAGAAAAAGTGACTGATTTCATTGGTAGATATAAGCATTTGTATGCTCAAATTTCTTTTCCAGTGCCTGACAATGATATTCAAAGAATCTTTATTTCCAATTTACAAAAAGATATTCGAGACAAACTTCTGTTTTCTGAGTTTACTTCTTTCCAACAGTTGTGTGCAACTCTTCACAATTATCAACTGACTATAAGTCAAATGGAACAATCACATCCTATGGCTCCGAGTGATAAGGGTGATAGCCGTCAACAACCATTTGGGAAGTTTAAACCGAACAGAGATCCCATCAAATTCAATGAAAACATCATCAACAACAATGTGAATGCAGCATCAGGTGTGCCTCCTATTTCTAAGTTTTTCAAGAAAGAAAGAAAGTATACTCCTTTGAATGAATCATTGCATAGTATTATGAATAAGTTATTGGAACAAAATGTGCTTACTCTTCCTCCTATAAGGCAAATTGATCCTGCAAAGATAAATTCACCTTATTTTGATAACAAAGCTTTTTGTCAATTTCATCGTCAACCTGGGCATGATACTGAAAAATGTTTTTCTTTAAAGGGTAAAATCCAAGATTTGATTGATAATAATACTATCTCTGTTTCTGGAGTGAATGATAAAGGCAATACATCTATAGCTCCTCCTAACCAAAACCTTCAGATTTTTACTGATCCATTACCTTCTCATACCTCTAATGCGATTGAGGCTAATGATTCTTCTTTATCATCTGATGGTCTTGTGTCTATGACTCCGAATGTGATTAACTTTGTAGAGCAGCAAGAAAACCCTAAAGAACCTTCCATCACATTTGATTCTAGTGAAACTATCAGGGCACCTGATGGTCCTTTATACATAGTTGCAAAAGTCAAGAATACACCTTGTCGTGGAGTGCTTATTGATCCTTCGTGCATGGTTAATGTTATAACTGAAGAATTTCTCTTTACTTTGCAATTGAATCAAGTGATCTATGACAAAACAGATGTGGTTGTGAAATTATTTGATGCATTTTCTTCTCCTGCAATTGGTTCTATTACATTACCTATTGAGGTCCATAACAAATCCCTTGATGTGAACTTTGCTATTATCCCTTCATCCGAACATTTTCGTGTGAAGCTTGGCTATCCTTGGCTATCTTTCATGAAAGCTATTGCTTCTCCTATTCATAAATGCTTGAAATTTCCCCATAATGGTGAAGTTGTTACTGTCAATCATAGTCTCTTTAAACCAGCTGAAAGAACTTCTAGTGTTCCTATTGATTATTTTTGGCCTAAACAATTCCAATCTCTTCCTCTGCGAAGCGATCATCTTTTCAAATCTTATCAAAAGTGGAAAACAGATATGATCTTATCTCTAGGTGAACCTAGAACACCCAAACTTGATATTCCTATCGTTCTTGAGAAGGAAGTTCTTCCTTTGAAAGATAAAACTAATGTCTTTCCTCAAGAAGATTCCCAACCCATTCCTATGGATGTGACTATGTCTATGCCTAATAAACCTTCTAAGAGTAGACCTATACCTCCTCGTCATGATGGACTTGGTCTCCTTCCTAAACCAAATATTCCTCCTTTATATGGAGCAGTTCCTCCTCCTTCCTTCTATAGAGAGAAGAGACCTTCTTCTTCTCCTATTATCCAGCCTAAGAGACCCCAACCTAAACACCCACATAATAAGGATGAGAACATTCCTCCTCCTCAATCTTCTCCACTTCCTACTAAGACTAGACGAAATCGTTCTGCACGCGAACGTCGACGAAAGTGTCGTCTTAGGGCTCAATCAGCTGCTTCTCAAACTTTGCAATCTCCAAAAACACCTTCAACAAGCATTATTCCATTTTCTCCAAAATCTCCTAAACATAAGATGCATGATGGTCTTGATCCTGTGCGAGTTAAAGATCCTATTTTTATAAATCTTGAGGATGCTATAGATGAAAATGTTATTCATGATGAACATGTTACTCCTCTTGCTTCTGATAGTGAATATGAACTTGTTGATATTGATAACCATTTATCTAATGAATTTTCTAAAGCACTTATCCTAGCTCCTAGACAAGAACAACGTGGCTTGGAACATGAACATAGCCCTTGTTTGGATCTTGTGATAGCTCCATCTGCTGTGTTGGATGTTCCTCCTCTAGCGTGTTCCCTGCCTTCCCGAAACATTGATCAGCAAGATCGGGGGGTAGATGACGTGCTAGACTAGTTTCATTAGCATAGCAGATTCTCTCCTCCTCTCTTGTGTTACTTCTTCTATGTGTTATTCTCATTCTTCTATTTTTTGTCCTTAGTGTTGTCTACTTGAGGACGATGCAAAGCATTGAGATCTCTTTTGGTCTCTCTCATGTTGACTCAAAAGACACATGTGTTCCCTTCTTCTAGGTGACCTTCCTTGATTGAGGAATGAAGAACAATTATGCATACATACATATGATATATATACGACTTATCATACAACATACTGACCCCGAGGAAAGCGAAGTCACCTCGTGTTTTGTATGTATTATCCTTGGGTTTATCTCACAATTGGGGGCTAAATCTTTGTGATAACGTGCTCCTTTCCTTTCTCATTTCTTATGTGTATCACTACGTTAAAACAATCACCCTCGTTGAGGCGTGTGCAATCGCTTTAACATAGGGGGGCATACACCCTGTCTATCCCTTCAGGATACTCGAAAATTTCTTGGCGAACTTAGCTTTGCCTTGAAAATTTTTGGTATTTCTTTTGCATGACTCATAGTGAGGGAACCTTACTACTGACAGTCATGGTTCTCCCTCGTGATCTTCCCTTTTACTTTGTCAATCGAAGTTGTAAGATCCTTAGTCCACTGGGGGCTTGGTGTATCTTGCCTCCTTGACGTGGTGAAAATCTTTCAATGTTGTTTCCTTGTACTTTACCGGAAGTATGAGCGTACGCTTATACTCCCGCTAAAGTGGGGGCTAAATGTAGCATCCTAAAATTGCGACACTTGCAATTTCAACTGCATTTCGGTCTTCACAATGGCGACGCAACACGGAACCTGAATGGAGACCCCGAAACCTATTTTCGACACTAAAAACTGCATTTTCTTGCACCCTGGCCTGAACCTCCTTTGCACCCTGTTGTCCCGGGAGGTGGGACTAGAGCGCCCAGCGCCCTGGTCCTTCAGGACCAGGGCACCCAGGGCCCTGGTCCCCCAGGACCATGGCGCCCAGCGCCCTGGTCCCTGACCCTATTTTGGGCCCGGTCTCCTATGGGACTTCAGGTCTTTTTGTTTGCAATTTGGAAATTAACATTTCCTGGTCGGCCTAAGGTTGAGAAAATCAGTCTATTAGCCCTAATTGACAAGTATATAAACTACATTTTCTCTCTCATTTTGGGTAAGAGGATGAACATATGAAAAAATGATATTCAAGCATTCAAGCATTCCTTCAAGCAATTGATCATTCCAAGTCTCCATTCAAGGCTAAGTGTTGCATTCAAGACAAGGATTCAACCATTGAAGAGGAGATCACTTACAACATACAACATATAACAAACAACAACATCTATACCTTCGCACATAAGGATACAAACATCCTTACAACAAGGTATTAGTACTTGTTTTACATTACAAACATTTACATTTACAACATTTCTCATTTCTTGGTTAATTCCAAAACCGGGGTTTGACCTAAAGGCAAACCCCTAATCCCTAACCCCCCAATTGTCTTCGCTTTTCTGTGTGTAGGTTGCAGGTACGTGGCTGAAATTGAAGATTTGGAATCCTTGTGCAGAGACGAACAGATCCCCCTTCGTTCCACAGATTTTTCGGAGGACCGTGTTCACGCCGGGGGCCATCGTCCCATCAACTTTTGCTCAAATTTGCAGGACAGCGCCGTATCGACATTTTACTGCTAATTCCAGGTCCGCAACTTCATCCTATATCCCTATCTCAGTTTATAAGCGAATCTTTCTCACTTTCTATGCATTCCTAGCTTAATTCTTCTATCAACATTCTTTACACAAGAGGGTAGCCTTGCTGTCTTAACCCTTGAAACTCATTTAGCATCCAATCTTGCATTGTGTGGGAGTGGATCTTGTGGGTTTCAACCCCTCTTTTGAATGTAAAGTCTCCCTAAGTGAAAACCATCAACCCTAGCAACCTCCCTTCTCTCTCCTTGGAGTTGGAAGAGGGGAGAGCAACTAGGGTTCGATCGATTTTCCGCTTTACACTACCAAAACACTCTGACCATCATAGCCCATTCTTTGCATGATAGTGAGATCTTTGCCATATTTATCAGTGGGAAGCTTAGCCTTTAGGCTTTCTGTTTTGATAGGGTCTTTGTAGATCCATTCTGCTAGGTCCTCATCCATGGTTTCCTCCTCCGGACTCTTACCAGGGATGAATTGCGCCAAAGTGCATGCTTGATTGGCCAGTGGTGGTTGAAGTAACTTTTGAGGTTTGCCATGAGTTCTAGGGGAGGTGAGTAATTGTCCAACACAAAAGAGTTGGCTAAGATTATATTCCCCGAGACCTTCCTCAGCCATTTTCATTTTCAACTTCTCTTGCTTTGGTATAGGGGTGATTGATTTGGAAAGAGAGGCTGGATCAACATATGATGTGGAAGGGATAGCTTCTTTGTTGTTAGGTACGGTGATCTCTGGCTGATGGTTGATGCTGTTACAATACGCAAATGGATTTGCATCACCAAGGATTGTGATTTCTACACCGTTATGGGGAAACTTGATACACTAATGATAGGTAGATGGGACGACTTGCATGGCATGTATCCAAGGTCTTCCTAACAAGAGATTATATGGCAAAGGAAGGTCTAGAACTTGGGAGACTATATGCTTCACCACTAGCCCCACTCTGATAGGTAATACAACAACTCCTTTGGAAGAACGCTTTGCATCGTCAGAGGCCTTAATGGTTATCTTTTTGCTGGGATCCACTGATTCTACTGCATACCCCAATGCTATGACCAACTGCAAGGTGCATATATTCAAGCCGACTCCATTGTCAATCAAGACTCACTTGATTCTGTGTTGGTTTACAAATCCTTCAATGTGGAGGGATGCATTATGTGGTTGTTGGAATGAAGCGTTGTCACTTTCAGAAAAAAAGTGAGGCATGGTGATGACTTGAGACTACCAACCATGACTTGAAATTGATCTGTTTTGAGGTTGGTGGGGATTGATGCTTCTTGGAGAGCTTGATCCAAGATTGTTTTGTGTGAAGGGGATAAGCGCAAAAGCTCTAATATGGAAATGAGTGTGGGTGTTTTATCCAATTGTTCCACAAGATTATATTGCTTGGGCAGGGGTGTCCTTCCTTGTGATGTTGCTCAAATGGTAATCTTGCTACGGAGCGTAACAACATTGCATGTAGGATTTGGATCTTTGATGGTGAGAATTGCAACTTGTTCATTAGCATCATAGGGGTGACTCACAGTATAATTATATGAAGCTTGTGTATAATCAGTTGTAGTATCTATGTTTCGCCCGAAGGTGGAAGGACCCCTTTGATCATGTGATGGAAGTGGTTCTTGAACATTAGATGATCGTCATTGGATGTTTTAGGGTCATTTCCTTCTATTTCAATTTCTCCTCTGTCAATGAGATCTTCAACAAGATATTTCAGTTGATGGCAATTGCTCATTTTATGCCCCTTTTCCTGGTGAAATTCACAATGTTCATTATTGTGCCACCATGGAGGTTTGACCTGAGGTACATAGTTAGATGTTTTTGGTAAGGTCACTAGATTGGAAGAGACCAATTGACGCAATATTGTTTTGATGGGTTCCCCTAAGGGCGTGTATGTGCATTTTGGTTTGTAGTTTTGTTGCCTTTGTTTTGGTTCTTCTTGTTGTGCATTGCGACCTTGATTTGGTGGATGAGTGATGATGTTGTTTTTAGGAGGGGGATTTTGTCCTGCAAACCTGACCACTGGTTGTACAATTTTTACTATTTGTGCATCCACTATCCCGTCATTGACAGCGTTCTTGTTCTTGTTCCAGAAATTTGGTTTATCACTATTATAACGAGGACGAGGATCATCTTTGGGTTCATTGTAGATTTTGACAAGTCCCTTTTTGATAAGGGCTCTTTCAGATTTTAGTCCTTGTGTGATCATCTCTTCAAAGGACTCTATATCCTTCATGTCTAAATGGAATTCCATCTCGTCATTTAAGTTGGAAATGGATATTTCCACTAGTTCTTGTTCAGGCAAATGAAGAGAACGTCTGTTAGACAGTTGCCTCCACCATTGCAGGAAAGCTGAGAACAAATCCCCTAGTTTTTGTTTGGTGTTGCATAAATCTGCCATGGTAACATCTCTTTCTATGTTATGTGCATAATGAGCGATGAATTTTTGAACTAGTTCCTCAAATGTTCTAATGCCACCTGGTAATCGGGAAAACCATTGCATGGTTGTGACTCCCAAAGTCTGAGGAAAGAGGCGCATTAGATATGTGTCCTCATAGGCCACCTCTAAACAAGCTGAGTGAAATTCTCGTACATGATCTCTAGGGTCTCCTTTGCCCCTATACTTTTCAAACTTGGGTAATTCAAACCCTCGCGGAAAAGGTGGCATTAGCATGTTCCTATCAAAAGGATAGGGACAAATATCGTTAAGTGAAAACCGAGTAGTCTTCACAACACTATTGAGTTGTTGAGCGAGGTTTTCTACTTGTTGTCTCAACATGTCTATTTCTGAAGGAGGAGGAGGTGAGGGATTTCCTTGATGATTAAGGTCATAGCAGAAGTAATTTCTACTTCTTCCACCATCATTACGGCTATGCTGCTCAGACATCTGTTGTATTTGTGCGGTATCAAAGTTAGAGGGTAGTTTAGCACCCTCTTGAGCAAGTCTTAGAAAATGAGCATCTGCATTGTTTCTAAGGATTTCGTCAAAGAGTCTATTGAACTTGGCATTGTGTTGTGCTCTTTCTATATCTTCGGGAGTTGGAGTGCTAGGATCTTCATCATTAGTGCCTCCTCCAATGGCCTCTTGAAAATTGTTGAGGTTTTCTTCCTCCTCGTCTTTGATCTTTGGTTGTTGATTTCTCATTGATCTTGTTTGAGCCATGTTGTTGAAAGTTTTGAGGTGGTGATGAAATGTTTGATGGAAGATAAGTGTTTGTGAAATGTTTAGAAGATGTAGCTCTAACACTGAAGGTTGGATGTTGCCAAAGTTGTTTGTGAATTACTCTTGTGTTTCCAACAATTTTGATGTGATAAGGTATAACAAGGTTTGAGATGTGTGACAAACCAAGCTACCTAGCAATGAGAGGATGCACTCATAAACTAGTTTTAACCTGTGTAGAAATGCCTCTTAGGATGATTGATCCTAAATGTAGAGACACTCTAAAAGTGATTTGTTGGTTTGACTTAAGCAATATCTAAAATAACTTAGGACAAGATGTTTTTGTGTTTTGAGAGTTGAATGGTTTTGTGATGTGTGAAGGTGAAAGGGGATAGAAGATGGACCTCAATAAAAAATTTCTATCACAAAGGGGGTTTCTACTTCTTGCTCTCTCTCAAGGGTTGGTGGTTCCCCTCGAGCTTCATTGTAGGTGATACAAATTTTTGGAAAGAAAGCAGGGCTGATCTTGCCCCCTTTGTTTTTGTGATAATCCAAGGCTCTATACTGAGTAAAGGCTTTATTTTTCAAAGGCTCTTTGTCAAATTCGTTGGATTTGCCTTGAAGATACAAGTGCATATGGCGTAAGAAGGCTCTGTGTGAGAGAAAAATTTGTCTACTGATATAGAAAAACTTCCTTCTTTTGATAAGAGCTTTTGAACTCAATTGTCTCTTTTTCAATGTGGTCTTTTGATGAAGACTCATTTTTCTCAAGATGTGAGTGATGGTCATACAAATTGATACTTTGTTTCACTTTGTTGATGTTGTTTTGTTTATCAAAGTTGGATGTAAATTTTTTGGATTAATACTTGGTTTAAAATTGTTTTGAATTTCTTTGACAAGAAAACACAAGCACACAAGCAAAATAACCTAGAAACACAAGATTCAAATGTTAGTGTTGTTAGTATCAATAAAAAATGAAATAGAAACGAAACTACAATCCTAAGCATGCATATCAAGAGAGATATTAAACAAATTATAGAAAGCACACAAAACGGCAGAAAGACACTAAACCCTCCCAAATTCTCTCCAGCATGCTCATAGTTGCTCCTCCCTTGTTCCTCTCCTCTCCAAGTTCCACGTGTGTAGCCCTTAACTTTTTGCACTACTATGGATGTCTTATGGAGATTCAAGATTATGAAAAATGACTAATTATGCAAATGCAAGCTAAATATGAGGAAATATCTAATTAATCTATGTTAATTTTACCCAAAATAATAAAGAAAAGTGCTCCTAGATGCTCTCTGAAATTTGGTATAAGTTTGATGCATACAAGATTTCTGGATTTTTTTGAAGAAGGAATGGGCTCTATTTATAGGAAAAATGGAGAGATGGATGATTGAGATTGAGTAATCTCAACAAGGGTCGGGATTGATGGGTTTATGATCCATGTGAGGGCTTTCAACCCAATCCCATGATGACAAATGTCAACATGAGATGGCTTGAGAGGAGAGGGAAGAAGCATTAAATGCTTGAAATGACTTGAAGGTTACCTTAGGAGGTAAGGTTAGGCTTGAGTTGAATGAATAAAGCTTTTATTCAATGAATAATGTCTTTATGCAATGGACAAACTCTTGTGCAAGAGTTAGTGGGGATAACTATGGTCAAAAAAATGAATGCTTGAAGAGACCCATGAGTTAAATGAGGGTTGAGTTAGAGGGGAAGTCTCTAACCATGTGGGTGAGTTGAGTTAACCATTAATGGTTATGTAAGAGCCATAAATGGTTTGGAAGACTTTAGGGGTTAGCTTGCTGGAGACATAAAGCATTTAATGCTTTTCAAAGACTTTGAAAGCTTTGAGAAGTGACTCCAAGTTTCTTAGGAACGTGACAATAATTAGGGGATGTGATTAGGCCAATTAGGAATGGATTAGAAGAATCTAGAATGGGTTAGAAGAGTTTAGTGAGTTTGTGGGTGAGAGAAAATATGATTTTAATTAAAATAAAATTCATTTATTTCAACTAAATAGGCACAACTTGCATTTGTAGGAGAATGCAAGTGGGGGGTAGTTTAGGGATTAAATACACATTTATTTATTATTTATTTAAGTGAGGAAAGGGGGTTAAATTAAATAAATGTGTTTTATTCATTTAATTGATTTAGAGTGTGGTTAATGAATCAATTTAAATAAATTGAATAATTTATTTAATTAATAAGAGAAGAGATTGATCATAAATATTAATTTAATTAACTGATTATTGATGGTTAAATAATCAAATAAATAGTAAATATTCATTTAATTAAGTAGACAAATTTATGTGACTACAATGATATTTGATAGATAATACTTTATATGTTGAAATGATGAGATAATGATATGGACGACATGAGCAAACTATGTGTTTTGAAATGTACTTAATGAATCTAATGAATGCACTTAATGAATGAAATGATATAAAAATGTCATGTACGAATTAAATGAATGCACTAAATGGATGAGATAAATGAATGCACTAAATGAAGGAATGAATGAACTTAATGAATAAATGAATGCATTTAATGAATGAAATGCAACTAAATGAAGGAATGAATGCACTTAATAAATAAAATGCAACTAAATGAAGGAATGAATGCACTTTATGAATAAAATGCAACTAAATGACAATGCCATTCCTACATGATATATAAATGCCAAGTTGGTTGGAAAATGCAAACATGGAATGGAGATGTGAGATGATGTATCAAAAAATTCCGTCGTGATTGTACCCAAGATAAGGCTTATTGCTGAGATTTCTCATAGAAACCCGAATTAATTGCATGCTGACAACAAATTTGTACAATGGATGAATGAACAAATGAATGGGTGATATGCAACAAAATACAATATATGCATATGAGATGAAACTGATGATCCATGGTTTATTCATAGTGCTTAATTTTCATCATTGAGCATGGTAGTACCAATCTTGGCCGAGGTATCAGAAACCAAGGTTGAGTGCTTCACCTGTAAACAAACATTGCAAGCAAGAGAGGTGTCCCTCCATTATGGTTTATATACAAATGGTTGAGGTATACGCTGTAGTCAGTAAGCCATAGTGATCCATGACTATGTATTTTTTGCATAGGATTTCATAGCGTAGTGAACTTCCCACGTAGACACCATTAGTACATGCCCCAAAACTTCATTGGAACGATCCACAAACAACAAACAAAGAAAAAGATATCATGAACCATCCTGGCTACTCTAATCACTTGTGGATATCTTGGAGTAGCATAGGAACCTGATATAAAGGCAAAAAATTGGACTAAGTGCTTATTAGCCAACCATAATTTTCTTGTCAAAGAAAAATGGAACCATGTCTTGTTTGTAAGGAATGATGCATCCTTGTGAAGACTGCACAGATGTGTGATTTGTTGGTTGATTTGATAGGTGGTCATCGTTTAAGGAGTTTCAAAATGTTATTTTTTTCTATTTGTTGCGATGTGTATGTACAAGGAACAATTTATTTTGCAATGCTTTTTTATTGATTTTGATGTTTTTGACATGTTTTGAATTTTGAATTTTGTCAATGTTTTTGGTATTATATGAGATTTTACGAATGTTTTTGGTATTATTTCAAGATGTTTTGAATGAGTTACTCAATGAATCACAAGCATGGAGAATCCACTCCCATCATTAGGTTAAGAACATTTCCCCCAGTTAAGTGTCGGTATGAAAGCGTGACATGGGACACATGAGGCAATAACCTTGATTGCATATCAATAACAAGCCATGGTATAAATGATGGATGTGATCGCAACAAGTCTGAAAGACAATGGAGCCATATCCTTTACGAATGGGGCTTGTTTACTAGGTTTCCACCACCGTAGTTATCCAAGGCGCCACCAAAGTGGTTTTCACCATTTGGACAAATGATTTTTCTTTACTATTTTCTTGATTTTTTCATTTTTTGGTACTTTTTCCAAGACTTTTTCTGAATGCTTTTAGTGTTTTCTTAGTTTTGATGAGCCTGATGTTCTGCACAACTTATGTGTGGAAATTTTTGAGATGCATGTTGTTGATCGGGTCTGCCAAGGGTTCTTTTTTTGAAGTTGCTAACTGATATGCCCCAGACCCAAAGATGACATTAATGACATATGGACCCAACCAATTTGATTCAAATTTGCTCTGGTGTTCTCTATTTGGTTGATTGCAAGGATTTTCTCTAAGAACAAGATCTTCAACCTCAAAAGTGCGAGGTCTGACCCTATGATTGTAGCTTCTGCTCATGTGCTATTGATATGCTTTAAGGTGGTTGTAGGCAGCTTGTTGCTTTTCATCAATTAGTTCCAAGTCCCGAAGACACGAGACTCGATATTCTTCATCATTTATTAGATTGTGCAAGGAGACTCATAGAGATGGTAATTCAACCTCAATAGGCAAGATGGCTTTTGCTCCATAAACAAGTGAGTAGGGGGTTGTGCGTGTAGGGGTTTGAATGCTAGTTCGATATGCCCAGAGTGTCAGATTCAAACGAATGTGCCAATCACGACCAACATCATTGATTGTCTTTTTGAGGATCCTCAATATATTCTTATTTGATGCTTCTGCTTGACCATTGCCTTGTGGGTAATATGGGGTGGAAAAACGGTGTTGGATATGAAACTTCTCATAAAGTTCACAAACATCTTGATTTTTTAAAGGGAGCCCATTATCTGTGATGATGGACATGGGTACACCATACCGATATATGATGTAATTGAGGATGAATGAGGCGATTTGCTTGCCAGTGACTTGGGTGAGTGGAACGACTGCAATCCACTTGGTGAAGTACTTCGTGGCAGTAATGATAAATTTATGACCATTGGATGAAGACGGATGGATTTTACCCACAAGGTCAAGTCCCCACTGACAAAAGGGCCATGGTGTTGTGATAGGTTGCAATTCTTGCACTGAGGCATGTATTAGATCTCCGTAAACTTGACACTTTTTGCACTTTCTGACAAAGTAGTAGGAGTCTTTTTCCATAGAGGGCCAATAGTATCCTGCCTGCATGATCTTTTTAGCCAATGGAGGGCCACTTGAATGAGCTTCGTAGATACCTTCATGTACTTATTCCAAAGCTGTGGTCAGCTCACCTTGCTCTAGACATTAGAGGAGAGTACCATCGAGACCCTGTCGGTATAGGGTTTCAGCAATGATGGTGTATCGAGAGGATTGACGTATGAAGGTTTTTCGTTGGTTGTTTGATTGGTTAGGGGGAAGGATTTGATCACGTAAATAGGCATAAAAATCACCATACCATGGGGAATTGTGACCAATGAGTTGATAGACCATCTCGGATTCTGGGATATCATAAGCGGGGATCCAAAGTTGTTCAACTAAGAACTTGTAGCCTGTGGAGTTTTGTGGAAGATCAAGGAGAGAGGCTATTGTAGCCATTGCATCTGCAACTTTGTTCTGGTCTTGAGGAATTGCTCAAAAGTGTTAGTTGTGAAAAATTCCTTGAATTTATCAATCATTTTCTTGTAAGGCACGAGCTTATTATCCTTAGTTTGGTAGTCATCTTTGACTTGTCGTATAACTAACTGGGAATCACCATATACTTGTAGTTTTTTCAAATTCCATTGGATGGCCATGCAAAGTCCTGGGACCAAAGCCTCATACTCTGCATGTTGTTCATGCATGGGAATGTGAGCCTATATGATTTGGGTATGCCATCACCTTGAGGAGTGATAAAAAGAATGCTTGCTCGTGAACCATGTCTAGTGTAAGACCCATCGAAATATAGCTTCCATGGTGGTGTTGACATAACTGTGAAAATCTCCTCATCTGGAAAATTGGAAATGAGAGGATGGTTGCCTGTGAGTGGTGCTTCAGTTAGTTGATCTGCAATGACTTGTCCTTTGATGGCTTTGCGTTCCACATATTCTATGTCAAATTCATTGAGGAGCACAACCCACTTTGCCAAACGGCCGGTTAGTGCTGCTTTACTGAGTAGATACTTGAGTGGATCTATCTTGGCAATGAGTTGTATCTTTTGTGTCAACATGTAGTGCCTCAATTTGGTGGCTACCAAAATTACTGCTAGACAAGCTTGTTCAATAGGGGTATAATTGAGTTCATACCCTACCAATGTTATGTAAATGTAGTATAGTGCATATTCTTTGCCTTCTGCATTATGTTGTGTGAGTAAGACGCCTAAGGCCGTAGTTGTACCTGATATGTATAACAATAAGGGCATGTCTGGAGATGGTGGCATCAGTAATGGTGGCATCATTAGGTAGTCCTTTAGCTGCTGGAATGCTTGCTGGCAATTCTCTTCCCATTTGAAATGAACATTCTTGTGAAGCAAATATGTGAAGGGATGACATTTGTCATCCAATTGTGCAATGAACTGCCAAATTGATTGTAGCCTTCCTTCTAATGTTCTTAATTGATTGATGTTCCTAGGAGGTGGCATTTCCATAATTGCATTGACCTTTGCAGGATCAACCTCAATTCCTTTGTTTGAGATAATGTATCCTAGGAGCTTTCCAGAGGTTACCCCAAAGACACACTTCTTTGGATTTAGGCGTACATTATATTGCTCCAGTTTGTTGAAGATTTTGTCTAGTACAATGAGGTGACCCTCTCTGGTTAATTATTTAGCTAGTAAATCATCCACATAGTCATCCATCAATGTATGCATCATATCGTGGAAGATAGTAGTCATTGCCCTTTGATATGTGGCGCCAACATTCTTGAGATTGAATGGCATTACATTCCAATAGTGTACCCCATGGGCATGTAAAAGTTGTTTTGTGGTGATCCTCTGGAGCAATCTTTATCTGGTTGTATCCTGAAAATCCATCCATGAGTGATAGCATTGCATGTCTGCTGTGAGGTCCATGATCATATCACTGTTTGGAAGAGGGAAGTCATACTTAGGACATGCTTTGTTTAGATCTCTAAAATATGTACAGATATGGATGCCCCCAGTTGGTTTTGCCTCTGGTACCAGGTTGGAGATCCATTCTGCATAGTCAATGGGTCTTATGAAACCCATATTTAATAGCTTTTTGAGTTCAACTTTTACTAATAGTGCGATATGAGGATGCATCTTTCTAAGCTTTTGTTTTACTAGTTTGACTCCTTCTGCTACTGTTAGGTGATGCATTACTAGTTCTGGACCAAGTCCTGGCATGTCTACATAGGACCATGCAAAATTGATTTGTTTCTTGCGAAAGAACTCTGTAAAATCAAGATCTTCTGTTGGAGTCAGTGATTCAACTTGATGTAGTATGTGTGAATTTGCAGGTGCTCCTAGATTGACTTCCTTTATTTCTTCTATGAGAATAGATGATCTCTCATGATTAGTGCTAAAGGGGAGAATGTTAAACCTTCCATCCTCAGGCGCCTCGGAGAGGTTTTCACCATTGGATAGGTCCTTTTTCTTTACTCTTTTTGTTTCCACAAGTGCCACAATGTGGTTTTCACTTGAGGATCCTATTTTGATTGTAATATTTTTGTGAATGAAAGGTTTGGCATTCTCCCCAAAGTAAGCTACGCTGTTAAGTTCAATAGTATACCCAACTTTGTGATCCCCGCTTGGTATGTCATCCTGTAATTCAAGAAAGTCTATGGTCGCGTCATCGTTTTGGAAGGTGTCAAGGTGTGGAGGATCTTGTTGGTTCCACTCAATGAGTTTGGGGTGAATAATTGCCATTGATTCATCGATCATGTTAAGTTCACAAGATGCGTAGGTTATGGTAAGTATGGAGGAACCAAGGTCATCATTAGTACTATCCTCTTCGTAATCAGGCCCAAGAGGTGACTTATCTTTTGTTGAAGTATCCTTATCAACTGGGTCCCAAAAGGTTTTAATAAATGCATCTCCTTCAGCTTTCTTAACCTCAAAATTGTCCCTGTCAAATGATTGTGAAAATGAAGAATCCCCCTCATATTCATGTGAATCCATCTCAGAATCACTCAGTAGAACTCTGTCACTATATGTTAGAGGGATGTCTCCTGATGTGAAAGGTTTGTCAATAGTTGTTGCAGGAGTTTTATCTAACGGGGTTGTTGATGTTGCTTGGGTGTCTGAAGTAAAGAGTTTTATCCCACGAGTGATAGTTTGGCGGGCAACATAACTCCTTTGCTTACTTGCTATAAATTGAGAAGTGTTTTCGTAACTTGAAAATTTAGACCTGGTAGGTTGATTTGCAATAGACATTGTCCTTCTTCTAGAAGGGGTGATCTTAGAAGTGGTCCTCTTATGTTTACTTGGAATCCTAAGATTAGAAGAGCTGCCTGAACCAGGGTTGAATCCGAGTCCAGTTGTATGTCGTGGTTGTAACAATGGTTGTAATGGCTCTTGTACACCTTGCTTGTGGAATCCCAATGCACTATGGCCATCATATACCATGTTTTGCATTAGGGTAAAACCTTTACCATACCTCTCTATCAGGATCCTGACCAGTTGTCTAGCTATGTTAGAAGGGTCTTTATAGATCCTGATGCCCTCCTAAATGGCACAATTGTTAGTTCTTGATCAATCAAAACAAAACACACAAGATGTTAACGTTAGTCAATCAAAAACTAAAACATGAAGGCATTCCAAAAGAGACACTAAAAGAAACATGCTAAATATATCTAATAAATAGAACAAATGATCATGAGACATCTCCAACTGCCTCTTAGCATGGCCTTAGCTTCTTCTCCCTTGTTCCTCTCCTCTCCAAGTTCCAAAATAGTGTAGCTCTCAGCAGCTTTTTGCACTATGGATGCTTATGGAGGATTGAGATTTGTATAATAGCTCCAAATATGAAATGAAAAGCTAATAGTAATGCTAAAATGATGTATTTTAACTAAAAAGACAAGATTTAGTTATGCTATGCTAAAATGCTCTCTAAAATGGCTATAGTCTAAATGCATACAAGTTTTCAGGATCTGGATTATGAAGGAATGGGCTCTATTTATAGGGAAAATGGAGCAATGGATGGCCAAGATTAAAAGGTTTAATCAAGGGTCAAGCTTGAAAGTTGGGGATCCATGTGCACAATTGGCACCAATGACATAGTGACAAGTGTCAACACAGGATTGGGTTGAGAGAAGAGGTTGGAGGCATTAAAGGCCTGAGAAGACCTCATGGTTATCTAAAGGCTAAGGGTCAAGCCTAAATTAGGATTACCCACTGGATTAGGAGTTAATGCAAGGATAAACCTTTGTGCAAATGATTAAGAGATAATCATGGTCAAAGCATTAATGACCTGATGAGACCCTTGGGTTGGGTAGAGGTTGAGTCAAAACAAATGTTTTAACCATGTGGGAGAGTTGAATTAACCATTAATGGTTATTGGAGACTTTGTGGATTAAGTGGTTGAAAGTTGGAAGCCTTTAATGGTTTTCAAAGACTTTGGGGTTTTTGGTGGTTGAAGGTTGAAAACCTTCAATGGTTATCCAAGACTTTGGGCCATTTGAGAAGTGACTCCATTTTGCTTAGGAATGTGACAATATTTAGGAAATGGTTTAGGCTAATTAGGAAGGGGTTAGAAGAATCTAGAAGGGGATTAGATTTTGCTAGTGGATTTGGTGGGTGAGGGAAAATAGGATTTTATTTAAAATAAAAATTCATTTATTTCAATAAATGTGTGTAAGTTGCATTTGTAGGAAAATGCAAGTGGGGGAGGTTTTAAAATGATTTAAATAAATGTTAATTTATTTAAAAGAGGAATAGGGGGATTTAATTAAATAAATTGATTTTATTTATTTAATTAATGGGAATTTGATTTTAATGAATTAATTAAAATAAATCGAATAATTTATTTAATTAATAGAAGAATGTTTGGGGATGAATTAATTAAATATTAATTTAATTAATTGATGGCTAGTGGATTTTTAATCAAATAAATACGAAATATTCATTTAATTAAAATGGACAGATTTATGTGACTACAGATCCATCTTGCCAAATCTTCATCAATAGTTTCTTGTTCATGTGATCTGCCTGGGATGAAGCCATCAAGAGTAGTAGTATGGGATGTAACAAGTGGTTTGAGTGACTGTTGTGGTTTTCCATAAGTCCTAGGTGAGAGGGGTAGTTGGCCAACATAGAAAAGCTAACTAATATTATACTCTCCTGGGCCTTCATCTTGTATTTTCATTTTCATATTTTCTTGTTTGGGTGTAGGGATCAGTGGATTGGAGAGGTTTGCTGGGTGAATGTAAGATGACGAGGCGGTGGCTTCTCTATTGCTAGGGACTGTGATATCAGGTTGATGCCTTATATGGTTGACAAAAGTGAATGGGTTGGCATCACCAAGGATAGTAATCTCTACTCCGTTATATGGAAACTTGATGCATTGATGGTAAGTAGATGGTACTTCTTGCATGGCGTGAATCCATGGTCTACCTAATAGGAGATTGTATGGAAGAGGGAGGTCTAGGACTTGACAAACCACATTCTTCACCATGAGTCCTACCCTGACTGGTGGAGGGACACACCATTTAGAGGAGCACTATACATCATCATAGGACTTGATGGTGATCCGCTTTCTGACATCTACTGCATCTTTTGCATATCCCAATGTTGTGGATAACTGTAATGTGCAAATGTTAAGGCCAACTCCATTGTCAATCAAGACACGCTAGATTCTGTGTTTATGTATGAATCCCTCAATGTGGAGAGGGGTGTTATGCGGTTGTTGAAAGGATGCATCATCACTCTCTGCAAAAGTGAGACATGGTGATGATTTGAGACTACCAACCATGGCTTGAAATTGATTTGTATTGAGGTCAGGTGGAACTGACGCTTCTTGGAGAGATTGATCTAAGATGGTTTTATATGAGGGGGATATATGTAAAATCTCTAGTATGGAGATAAGTGTTGGTGTCTTATCTAATTGGTCCACAATGTTATAATGTTTGGGCACATATGCCACTCTTGATGGTGCACCTGGTAAGACAAGCTTGCTACAATGGGTAACAACATTGCATGCAAGATCCTTGTCTTGGATGGTAATGGTAGCAACTTGTTCATTTGCACCATAAAGATTATTGACAATATAGGTATAGGTTGTGCATGTATAATATGTCCTGTTATCTTGATTCTTACCTTGATGGGAGGGACCTCCTTTATCATATGATGGGAGTGGATTTTTGAACATGGTATGATCAATATTGGAAGTTTTTGCATTGTGACCATCCACTTCTATGTCACCTTGATCAACGAGGTCTTGAATGATATCCTTTAATTGATGATAATTGTTTGTTTTGTGCCCTCTTCCGTTATGAAATTCACAATAATCATTATCTCTCCACCAAGAAGGTTTGGCTTGTGGTTCATAGTGTGATGTTTTAGGTAATGTGATAAGATCAGAAGAAATGAGCTGGCGTAAAATATTTTCAAGAGATTCTCCCAAGGGTGTGTAGGTGCGATTAGGTTTGTAGGTCAGGTTCCTCTTGCTGTGTATTTGAAGGTTGATTTCCTGGATTAGTTTGAGGATTACCTTGATTGGTAGTGGGGTTGTTGCAATTATCTGCAACCCCTGCAATTTGGACTATGGGCTGGGCGATTTTGACAGTTCGTGCGTCCACAACACCATCATTAATAATGTTTTTGTTCTTAGCCCAAAACTTTGGTTTGTCACTATTGTAGACTGGTCTTGGACCCTCCTTGTTGTCATTGTATATTTTGACAAGTCCCTTTTTGATAAGGGCTTTCTCTATTTTAAGTCCTTGAGCTATGACATCTTTGAAATTGTCAGATCATTTTATGTCTAAGTAAAATTCCATTTCCTCATTTAAGTTTGAAATAAAAATTTCAACTAATTGCTCTTCAAGAATGGGAAAGGAACGTCTACTAGAAAGATGTCTCCATCTTTGTAAGAATGTTGAGAATAACTCACCATTCTTTTGTTTTGTATTGCATAGATTAGCCATGGAGACATCTCGTTCTAAGTTATGCGCATAATGAGTGATAAATTTTTGTACGAGGTCCTCAAAGGTCTTGATCCCACCAGGTAGGCGTGAAAACCATTGCATGGCTGAGCCTCCCAAACTTTGGGGAAAATGTGCATAAAATATGTGTCCTCGTATGTAACCTCTAAGAAGGCAAAGAAAAATTCTCGCACATGCTCTCTAGGGTCTCCCTTTCCTTTGTATTTATCAAACTTTGGGGTTTCGAATGTGCGTGGGAAATGAGGAATGTATATGTTTCTATCAAATGGATATGGACATATATCTTTGAGAGCATATTGCTTTTGTGTCCTTCCTGAGTACACTTGTTGGGCGAGGTCTTGCATTTGTTGTCTTAACATTTCCATTTCTGTAAGATGAGGGGGGATGTTGTCATGTTGATAGTTATCATCATAGTTATGTGTATTCCTTGCCCCCCTTTATCCGTGATTTTGTTCTTTTCGATGGCTATGTTGGGCTTGTTCTCGTATATCCTTAAGTTGTGATACGTCAAAGTTAGTGGGAAGTTTGGCTCCTTCTTGAGTAAGTTTTAGAAAATGGGCATCATCACTTCCCTTGAGATTTTTTTCAAAAGTTTGTTAAATCTAGGGTTGCTAAATGCACGGTCTTCTATTTGTGCTTGTGTAGGGGTATTTGGGTCTCCTCTTCTGGAAAAGGGGTTAACGTTCGCTTCTTCTTCTTCCCATATTTCATTTTGAGTTTGTCGATGACTCTGAAACCTAGTCCTAGCAATGTTTGAAGCATAAATTTGTGGGTGAAAAGGTGTGTGGTTGAGAATGAGATTTATAGTTCCAAGATTTGATGATGATGATGATGAGTTGAAGTGTTTGTGGATGTTTTATCTCTTACACTAAAGGTTGGGTATCAACAAAGTCCTCTTTAGAATTCCTCGTTTGATGTCTTAACAATTGTGAGATGAGGTGTAGCAAGGTTTGTATTGTTACAAACACAAGCTATCTAGTAATCAGAGGATGCACTCATGGACTAGTTTTAACCCATCTAGATGTTTAGTAATGCCTTTTAGGATGATTGATCCTAGATGTAGAGACACACTAGAAAGTAATTTTGTTCGTATGATAAGCAATATCTAAAAGGACTAAGGACAATACCTCTTTGTGTTGAGAGTTGAATGAATTTTTGATGTTTTTGGAATGAGTGTGAACCTTGGAATTTCTACTAAGGGACTATGAATTTGATGATTGCTTTGGAAATGATTTTGAAGTGAGAAAGATGGAAGAAAATGTAGGAGGATTATGTGAATCTAGGAATCTCTAATAAGTGATTGCGGGTTGTGGAATGTATGATGGAAGAATGTGTTGATCATGATTCTGATTATATGATAGAGCCCTTCTTTGAAAGTAATCTTGTGAAGCAAGTGGTTATAATTCAAAGTCGTCGGTAAAACCGTGACTCAAATCATGATATCGATGGATGAAAGAGTGATTTTTTAACAACAACTTACGGTTTTTGTATAAGAAACTTATTCTCTTTTGGGTTTTCTTTTCACTTTGCTTCTTTTTGGTTTTTCTATAAATTGACTTTTTGACGTATTTGAGAGATTTCCAAACATGAAGCATGGGTATCTTTTTGCAAGAATGTGTGAAGTTGTTTTGTTGAGATTGTTGTTGGGGTGTAGCTTGGTTTAAATGGTTGATTCCTTGGACAAGAAAACACATCAAGCACACAAGCACATATTCTTGCCTTTTCAAAAATTGCACAAAAGGTGTGGGTCTAAATCAACCCATTCATGAACTTTTTGACCCTGATAGTGCGTGTATGTTCATAGGCCTAAAGTCGGCCCAAATTTTCACTAGCATGAAACATGATGAAGACAACTCAAACACATTTTATCCCTAAGGTAATGGCCAATTGCGATATTTTCAACCCACAACTTGATAGTTCTTCGACTTTGGTGCTACATACCTTATGTATCCCGCTGTAGCAGGTAAGGATGTGATATACTTGTTGACTTGGTGGTCAGCACCTCCTTCGGGGTTCGTGACATGGCTTAATTGCCTCCCGTGGATTTTGGTAAGTCTAGTGTTTGTGACATTTGTTGATAGCTTGAGCTTTTGGCGCAACGACAAACATACCAACAATTGGTATTAGAGCCTTGGGTCACAGGTTCGAATCCCGGGAGGTCTCCTTCATTCTGTCAGTGCGAAATCTTCAGTTGGTGCTGAGGGGGAGATTGTTGACTTGGTGGTCAGCACCTCCTTCGGGGTTCACAACATGGCTTAATCGCCTCCCGTGGATCTGGGTAAGTCTGGTGTTTGTGATGTTTGTTGATAGCTTGAGCTTTTGGCGCAACGACAAACATACCAACAATACTAATTCTTGCGCGAGCATAACATATAGGTGGTCCCTATGATGGGGGAGTCACCACTTTCATCAAGGTACAAGTAGCCTTTCAAAAAGCCCTGTTTCTACTCAAATAAATATGTATGGTGAGTATCTTGGGAGTAAAACCTTCTATGCTCTTGTATTGAACTTTTCACAAATATCCTCAATTAATAGAACGGGTGGGCTTCTAAAATAAGAGGTGTCTAGTAATGTTCAATGCCTTTAGATGTAAGTTCATTCTGCAGTGACTCACTTAAGAGCCTTGTAACTCACGTTAGGGCCCATATGTCCTTTTGACAAGTTACACTATAGGAACAACTACACCTAAGGCTAAAACTTTCACTCTCACCTGATTTCTATAGCGGCTCGAAGGATTTACCACTCAAGGTTATCCCAAAAGTGATGTGTCTCTTGGTAGGCCTCTCTTTAAAATAGAAAATTTAGAGTGTTGCTAACACTTTTCTCTTGCACCTAGAGCCATGAGAGCCAAGGGAGAGGATAGTATGTGTTAGAATTGGGACCACTCTACAAATTTGCACAAGCATGCCAAACACAAAAGACACTTGTTATTTTTAACCTTTCATTGCAATATGATCTATTTTCTACTTGGAGATGTTGCTCCAACAACCATGGTGTTCTTTTTAACCAAGATAGCAAATGATTTTGACTTTTGAAAACAAGCTTGGTCAAAAAAATTGAAAATGTGAGATTCTCTGTTATGCACCAAATGAAAGTTGGAGTTGTGTTTTAAGTGCACCAAAAGACAATGAAGTTCAATTTAACCCTTTGTTGAAAAATAAGAAAGATTGGATTTGTTTTGTGCACCAAATAAAAGTTGAGTTGTGATTTAAGTGCACCAAAAGACAATGAAGTTCATTTTATCCCTTTGTTTGAAAAACAAGAAAGATTGGATTCGTTTTATGCACCAAATAAACGTTGAATTATGTTTTAAGTGCACCAAAAGACAATGAAGTTCATTTTATCCCTTTGTTGAAAAACAAGAAAGATTTGTTTTAAACCAAAGAAATTAAAATGCTTTTAAACCAACTTCTTCCAAAACTTGCAACAAACTGTTAGACCTGCAAAATCCACTCAAAAAGTTAGGCAAAATGGTGGGCTTGACAAGCCTAAAACTTCCATTTTCTTATAAAAATGAGCTCTTTGCCTGATACAAAAGCGCTAATCTGAGGGAAAACAAAAGCGCTAACATTATACAAAGGCGCTATAACTTTCAGCGAAAGCGCAATAACAGTGCAAGAGCGCTAAAACAGACAACATAAGCGCTAAATTAAATCAAAAGCGCTATAATAGACAACTAAGGCGCTGAACTGAACAATAGCGTTACTATGCAGGTAAAACCTAGGCACAAAATCAGAGACAAAAACCCCACTTCGCGAGACGAAAGTGCTAAAGCGCGACCTATGCGTGAAAATCTGCAAATTCAGAATGGTTAGTTAAAAATTTTTAACTTCTTAGTCTTCGATTCACGTTGAGTTCACCAAATGATATTGAGGAAATGGGGACAAGGCAAAAACAAAGTTAAAATGTTAGTTTCCAACCATAAAACCAAGACAAAGAACTAAAACCATTCCAAACATATCAAGAAAGATTAAAAAACATGTAAGTAAAGCAAGATAAAAGAGGAGAAGGAAGAGAAATCTCCCTAAGATGCTTCCATGATGCCTTTTGATGCTTCTTCCTTGTTTCTCCCCTCTCCAAGTCCCAAATGAGTGTAGCTCTCATTTTCTAGCACTATCCATGGATGTCATATGGAGATTCAAGATGGTTGTAAATGATAAACAAATGCTATGCAAGTGTAAAAGGGTTGCTATGAGAAAGCTCCTAATGCCTATGTAAATTCCACCATAATAACAATGCTCTAATTCTTTCTAATGCCTCCTTTTGCTTGGGGAATGAGGTCCTTTTATAGGGAAAACTATTGATTGAATAGCTAAGATTGAGTGAGCTTGTGAAGGGTCAAGATTGATCGGTTTAGGATCCATGTGATGGCTTTCAACCCAATCCCATGATGACAAGTGTCAACATGAGATGGCTTGAGAGGAGAGGGAACAAGCATTTAATGCCTGAGGAGACATGAGGGTAACCTTATGTGGGCTGGGTTATTGGATAAATATATTATCCATGGGATAAACTCTTGTGCAAGAGTAAGAGGGATAACCATGGTCAAAGCAATGAATGTATGAAGAGACCCATGAGTTAAAGGATGGTTGAGTTAGAAATAAAGTCTCTAACCAAAGGTTGAGTTGACATAACCATTTATGGTCATGTAAGAGCCTTTAATGGTTTTAGAAGACTTTAGATGTTAGTTTGTTGGAGACACAAAGCCCTTAATGGTTATTGAAGACTTTTGAGTTGTTTTGAGAAGTGACATTTCTTAAGGGATTTGCAAATGATTAGAGAGGGGGATTAGACTAATTAGAAGGGGTTAGAAGAGTCTAGAAGAAGGGTTAAATATGCAAGTGGATTTGGTGGGTGAGAGAAAATAGGATTTTATTTAGAAATAAAATCTATTTATGTGTGCAACTTCCATTTGTAGGAAAATGCAAGTGGGGTGGGATTTTAAATAAATATTGATTTATTTAAAAAGGGGAATTTGATTTGTATTTTTAAATAAATGTTAAATTTATTTAAATGAGAGGAATGAGGGAAATTAAATAAATTAGATTTATTTAATAATTGGGTTATAGATAGGGATTTTTAATTTAAATAAATTTATGTAATTTATTTAATTAAAATAGCAGAATGGGGGTTGAATGAATTACTTAAATGTGAATTTAATTAATAGAGGAATATTAGTACATTAAAATAAATATTAAATATTTATTTAATTAATAGACAAATTTTTGTGTCTACAATATGAATGTTGATGAATAAATGGATGCCTATGAAATTATGTTTTTATGTATGGATGCCTAATGAAAATATGGATTATGATGACACCAACATGTTTATGTGTGGTGGATGTGATAACCCATGTTTTTTTGTTTTTCAAATGCATCAATTATGATATTAAGAAAATGTGATGCAATGTTATGGTTATGATTCTATGCAATGATTGTGATCTAATGTGAGTAGATAAGACTCAATGATGTAATGATTATGCTTATTATATGACACCTACATGCCTATGATGATCTAACATATGTATGAATGCATGATGATGCAATTAATATATTTTTTTGTGTGTCAAAACTCCATCTGAATGATTGCGAGGACTGAAGTAAGAAGTGTTAGGCAAAAGAAAAATTTAGTAAGAGAAGAATGGTTAGCTTGAGATTTGGAGCTTTCATTAGTGTACATTTATCAATATAGAGCATTTTTATTTTGCAAAAGGATATCTTGCACCTAGGTATGGAAAGAACAAGATGTGGATGCTATCCCTTTGCATAGACAAACACATTGCAGACAAGGAGTGCCCCAATTTATACTAGTAACAATAGAACCCTATTGGAATATGTGAGGAAATAACCACATAGAAAAATTGATTATGCCTTATGGAACCCCAATCACACACAAGGACTATCCTCAAGTAGCACAGGAACATGGTGTAAGATAAATCAAATAAAAAGATAAGATTCACTAGACCAAATGAGTCAACAACCATTTAGATCTTCTTGCGAAAGATGAGTTTTTCTTGATAGGATGATGTTTCATTTTAGTAAGGAAACATCTCATATAAGACAATGTGTTTGATTTCGAGTATGCAATGACATGTATAAGACAAATGGTAGCTGATAAGGATAGATTATGTTGACTAGACTATTGATCATTTAGGTTGTAGGCTAGCATGATCGTTTGTTTGTTGATGTGTTATTTATTAAGTTTTGTGATTTGTAAGATGTTTTGTTTGTGTTTGATCAAAATGTTCATCTCAACAAGGGACAGTTTATTATGGAAGGTGGATTGCAAAAGTGTAAAGTGAGGGTGCAAAATGTAATGTATCTTCTGATGTGATGTCAAAGATCTAATCTAAAAACCTAAGTCGAGGATTGCCCAAGTCAAGTATAGGACTAGTTATTATAGTTAGGGTCAGGTAGACTGACTTTATTGTTGATTAGTGTGAGTGACAATAAACATTAAATCTCAGGCCATGAGAGGTGTGACAAACTTTATTATGGATGAATGGAAATAAGATTTTATTATGGATGAATGTATACTAGGTTTATTAAGGAAGGGATGAAAAACTAGATCGAATGAAGGTAGATGGAAGAGCAATGACCTGCTACACATAGTGCTTGTTTGCTAGGTCTTCACTATGGTACTTGTTTACGAGTGTTTTATGACCACACCAACATAGAATAAAGTTTCCAACGGTCACTCTATCCTCCCTTGAGAAAAGACCCCTTGTATGCTAAGATTGCGAAGATCATATACGCGACTCTAAGGTTTCTATTGCAAACTTAAGACTTTATGTTGGATATGAGCTCGTTTGGTGTGATGTTTTGCTGGTAATCCAAGAGGGACCTACGTGAAGTGAAAAGGACTTGAACGAATTTGCATTTCAAGGAAATTTTGTGAATGATTTGGAAATGATAAGTGTTTTTTTGGAACTTTTCTCAATAAGTTATGCAAAAATTAAATAGGAAAGGGTTAGAGAGATTCTAATCTAATCTACGGAACTCAAGACAACAAAGGTTTAGGTGAAATCAACCAAACTTTGTTTCGCCAACATCAGATAACTATGCAAAGGGAGGTGCAATCTTCAAAGGTTGTGCAAAAGGTTCTTATATTACCAATTAATACCATCAAAGAACAATGTTCACTCGATAATCAAAATTAAACATACGCATTTAGGAGGCTTAGTCCAAACTTACACTGCAAATAGAAATTATCTACCTACAAAAGGTATGAGGGAATGATTTCACCATGAAATGATTCTAGCTATCTCATTCATCTACATGGTTGAAAAAAATCTAATCTATTTGAGGAAGAGAAACCATGCAACTTCAAAATAACTCAAGTAATCACCAAAATAAATGAATCACTCTTATTATCTTGACAACTTAAAGCAACAATTTCTTACAAATTCTCCCTCCTTAGAAATGAAGGGGTGCACCCCTTTTATAGGCCCCAAAATGAAAATGGACGACCTAAATTACAATGAGATCAATGACTAAGATCTGCCCATGTCAAACCTTTGACCAAGAATGGCCAATGTGGTACCAAGTAGTGGGCATGGTCATAAATAAGGAATCATGCCCATTTGCATTTAATAATGCACTACTTCTAAATTTGGTGCCTACCTTGCATTAAATAACCCACTAATCCATCGAAGAGCCCACTATGCATTAAATGGCCCATCACTCTATCATGCATTTAATAGATTCTCGTCCAAAGTAAGATGACCATTATCTCTCTCTGTGATAGAAAATGTGATGAATCTAGTCATGATGGCCTCGAGCTCTCTTACAGAGACACTTGACGCAATTTCCAACTTGTATTCCAACATGGTAGTATCCTTTTCACATTTGGAGAAAAACTTCTCCTACCTTGGCATAGTCTCCTGATTCTTGTGCATTATGCTTGAGAACAAGGAAACGTTCTCCAAATGTTCCTTTGAGAAGGATTACATGAAGAAGAATCCATGCAATTAGTCCTTTGGGTTGTCAACTTTTAGCTCCTTGTCAATTACTCTTTTTGCAAACAATGCTTCAACGACATTAAGGTATTCCTTTTGAACCTTCTTGACCACTATCCTCAATAGAGTTAACTCCATTTATATCTCTCAAAGAATTCCTTCCTTGTACTTACTACATAGAACTACTAACGAAAGTCATATGCCTTATTTTCTCTGATGACTTCTCCATCTATCAACGCTTGCTTGGGAATCTCCCTAAGTGGCTCAAGACGTGGAATAATCATCTTGATAAATATGTGTATCCTCCCATGAATTGTCCACGCTTTCCAATCTGCCAAAGATAGCTAAGATCCTTAAGTAGAACTAAACCAAATCTTCAGTGAACTTGCAAGATGTAGTGAAGACAATCTCTACCCATTCCTTAGAACATTGAGCAATTTTCCTTATTTTTTCAAGTCCATCTACTAATTCCTTTGGAAGAGAAGAGGGAGGAACAAAGTTTTGATCTTCCTCTCTCAATGGACATATCAAGTGTTAGACATGTTTTCTGATGTTTTTTGTATTTTGTGAAACAATTTTTGAATGTTTTTGGTATTTTGAGAGTCATTTTTGAATGTTTTTGATATTTTTTGATGATTGCCTGAATGAAGAACGTAATGATATATAAGACAATGTAGAATCCACTTCCATCACTAGGGTAAGGGTACTGCCCCCAGTTTGTAGACCTGACTATGAAAAGGTGGGATGCTAGACGCATGGAGTACTTTCTTAATTGCAGATCAAATAACAAGCCATGGTTGGGATGAATGGATGTATGTGTGCATGAATGTGATCGCAATGAGGCTGAAAGATACTGGAGCCATTGTCTTTACGAGTGGCGCCTGTTTGCCAGGTTTTCACCATCGCACTTACCCAAGGTGCCACCGGAGTGGTTGTTCACCGTTTGGATGCATGATTTTTCTTTACTTTTTTGAATGTTTTTGTATTTTCTTCAAGACATTTTCTGAATGTTTTTGGTATTTTTCTGATATGTAGGGGAGCCTGATGCTCTGTATACCTTAGGTATAAAACCGTTTGAGGTGCATGCTATTGATTGGATCTGCGAGCGGTTCTCCGTCTGATGTAGCCAACTGATATGCCCCAGACCCGAATACAGCAGTGACAACATATGGGCCCAACCAGTTTGATTCAAACTTGCCTTGATGTTCTCTGTTTGGTTGGTTGCGAGGATTCTCTCGTAGAACAAGATCGCCTACCTCAAATGTACGAGGTCTAACTCGGTGATTGTAGCTTCTGCTCATGCGCTGCTGATAGGCTTTGAGGTGATTGTATGCAGCTTGTCGTTTCTCATCAAGTAACTCTAAGTCCTGAAGACGGGATACTCTGTAGGTTTCATCATCGATGAGATTATGCAAGGAAACCCGTAGTGACGGTATCTCGACCTCAATAGGTAAGATAGCTTCTGCACCATAGACCAATGAATAAGGAGTTGCACCTGTAGGGGTTCGAATGCTAGTTCGATATGCCCATAGCGCTGGATTTAGTTGAACATGCCAATCACGGCCGGCATCATTGACTGTCTTCTTTAGGATCCTTAATATGTTTTTATTGGATGCTTCGGCCTGACCATTGCCTTGTGGGTAATAGGGAGTGGAAAAGCGATGTTGGATATGAAATTTCTCACAAAGCTCACGGACATCCTGATTTTTGAAAGGAAGACCGTTATCTGTGACAATGGACATGGGCACACCATACCGGCAGATGATGTAATTGAGGATGAATGAGGCGATCTGCTTGCCGGTAACTTGGGTAAGTGGAACAGCTTCGATCCACTTGGTGAAATATTCGGTGGCGGTAATAATGAATTTATGGCCATTGGATGAAGATGGATGAATCTTACCCACAAGGTCAAGGCCCCATTGACAAAAAGGCCATGGTGTGGTGATTGGTTGCAGTTCCTGGGCCGGTGCATGTATCAGGTCGCCATGAACTTGACATTTCTTGCATTTCCTGACAAAGTAGTAGGAATCCTTTTCCATAGACGGCCAATAGTATCCAGCTCGCAAGAGTTTCTTGGCGAGTGACGGACCACTTGAGTGAGTCCCGCAAATTCCTTCATGTACCTCTTCCAAAGCCTTTGTTATCTCATCTTGTTCCAGACATCGAAGGAGAGTACCATCAAGACTACGTCGGTATAGGGTTTCGGCAATAATGGTATATCGAGCAGTTTGGCGAATGAAGGTTTTTCGTTGGTTATTTGATTGGTCGGGAGGAAGGGTGTGATCACGGAGATAGGTGTAGAACTCACCGTACCATGGGGATTCGGAGCCAACAAGGCGACATATCGTTTCAGATTCAGGGATATCATAAGCGGGAATCCAAAGCTGTTCTACCAAGAACTCGTAGCGTGTTGAATTCTGTGGAAGATCTAAGAGAGATGCGATAGTAGCCATAGCGTCAGCAGCTCGATTCTGATCTCTTGGTATCTGCTCAAAAGTGATAGTAGTAAATGATGTCTTTAGAGTGTCCACCATTTGCTTGTATGGCATGAGTTTATCATCTTTGGTCTGATACTCATCTGTTGCTTGTCGAATGACTAGTTGGGAATCGCCATATACTTGCAGTTCTTTTAATTTCCATTGTATGGCTAATCTGAGTCCTGTGATCAAGGCCTCATACTCTGCTATGTTGTTTGTGCATGGAAATGTGAGCCTGTAAGACTTCGGGATGCTATCACCTTGAGGTGTGATAAACAGAATGCCTGCCCCCGAGCCGTGCCTAGTGTATGAACCATCAAAATATAATTTCCATGGTTGTACTTCTGTGATCATGAATATCTCTTCGTCTGGAAAATTGGAAATGAGGGGATGATCACCTATGAGAGGTGCATCAGCCAACTGATCTGCAATGACCTGCCCTTTGATAGCTTTACGGTCCACATACTCGATGTCAAATTCACTTAGAATCATTACCCATTTAGCTAAGCGACCTGTCAATGCTGCTTTGTTAAGTAAATACTTGAGTGGATCAATCTTTGCAATGAGTTGCACCTTGTGTGTTAACAGATAGTGCCGCAATTTAGTGGCTGCCAAGATTACTGCTAAGCAAGCTCGCTCAATAGGTGTGTAATTGAGTTCATAGCCAACCAGTGTGCGAGAGATGTAGTAAATAGCACACTCTTTTCCTTCTGCATTATGTTGTGCCAGTAGTACACCCAATGCTGTACTTGTTGCTGAAATATAGAGTAACAACGGTCTACTTGGATCTGGTGGCATCAACAATGGTGGATTCATGAGATAGTCTTTAAGTGCCTGAAATGCTTGCTGGCATCTGTCATCCCATTGAAAGCGTATGTTCTTGTGTAGCAGGTGTGTGAAGGGGTGACACTTATCAGCCAATTGTGCAATGAATCTTCGGATGGATTGAAGCCGTCCTTGTAATGTCCTTAGCTGACTGATATTCTTTGGAGGTGGCATGTCCATGATTGCTTTAACCTTTGCTGGATCGACCTCAATGCCTTTGCTTGAGACAATGTATCCTAGAAGCTTCCCGGAGGTCACTCCGAAGACACATTTCTTTGGGTTGAGTCGAACATGGTACTGTTCCAGTCTATCAAAGATTTTATCTAAGATGTGAAGATGTCCATCTCTTGTGAGTGATTTTGCTAGTAAATCATCCACATAATCTTCCATTATAGTATGCATCATGTCATGGAAGATGGTGGTCATTGCTCTTTGATAGGTCGCTCCTGCATTCTTTAGACCAAAAGGCATTACATTCCAGCAATATGTGCCCCATGGACATGTGAAGGCTGTCTTATGTTGGTCCTCTGGTGCGATCTTTATTTGATTGTATCCTGAAAAGCCATCCATGAGTGAAAGCATGGCATGTCCTGCTGTCAAATCCACTATGATGTCGATATTTGGTAGGGGGAAGTCATCTTTAGGACATGCCTTATTCAGATCTCTGAAGTCTGTACAAATGCGAATGCCCCCTTTTGGTTTGCCAACTGGTACAATGTTGGAGATCCATTCTGCATAATCAATTGGTCTAATGAAACCAACATCCAGGAGTTTCTTGAGTTCTGTTTTGACTAGCACTGCAATCTGGGGATGCATCTTACGAAGCTTCTGCTTGACAGGTTTGGCTCCTTCTGCTACGGTGAGATGATGCATGACTAAATCAGGATCAAGCCCAGGCATGTCTGCATATGACCATGCAAAGTTGATCTGACGTTGTTGGAAGAACTCTATAAATTGAGGCTGTTCCTCTGGAGTGAGAAGAGATGCCAGATGTATAATATGAGGGTTTTCAGGAGTCCCCACATTGTATTCTTTGGTCTCCTCAATGAGGATCGTTGATCGTTCCTGTTGTGCATTAGCAGGGAGAATGTCAAACCCTTCATCCTTAGGCGCCTCAGAGAGGTTTTCACCGTTGGATACGCTCTTGTTTTTTTACTTTTGTCGGATCAAACAGCGCCACAGTGTGGTTTTCACTGGAAGATCCATGTTTTATTGTTATATTTTTGCAGCTGAAAGGTTTGGCATCCGCCCCGAAGTATGCTGCGCTATTAAGTTCAATGGCGAATCCAGCTTTGTGATCCCCGCTTGGTAGATTATCCCTTAATTCCAAAAAGTCAATGATAGCCTCATCGTTCTGGAAGAGGTCAAGACATGGGGGATTTGGTTGGTTCCATTCAATGAGTTCAGGGTGGATAATGGGCATTACTTCATCGATTAAGTTAAGTGCAGGAGATGTATCCGTGAGGGTTAAGACGTTATGGTGAAGGTCATTGATGGTACTCTCCCTGTCAGAATCAGGCGTAGGATGAGACGTAGGGTCTGTGGAAGATGTTTCCAGCTCAGGTACCCAAGTGGTCTTTATCTGTGCTTCTCCATAAACAGGGATGTCTTTGCGGGGTGGAGGTGGTGATGTGTCTTCCTCATCTGAAGTGTTAAGTTGCACTGAATCGAATTCCCACTCATGTGAGTCGGTCTCTGAATCACTTTCCAGCATCCGATTGCTATACCATACTGATACTGGGATGTCGCTGGAGTTGAATACTGCAGGTGTGATTGGTTTATGTACCTTTGAGGTGATCGGTGCTGCAGGAACTGTGATGGGGTTTAAAGGATTTGTCATTGGAAGTATTGGTAATGGTGACTCAGTGGCTTCTGCTAGAACTACTGGCGCCATAGATGTTGCTGCGGGTTCTGATACAGTTGCTGCTGCTATTGGTGTTATTGACGGGATTACTGGTTCGATTGGTGGTATGTTTGGCACTGGTGATGGTTGTGGTAGGTTTGTGAGCCTCGATGGGGCAGTGGGGATAGTGTTTGATGGTGCTTTGATTATGAAAGGTGTCCTCTTTGCAGTAGGTGGGCACAATGGTGTGCTGGGTTTTCCTTTGAATCTGAGTTTAGGAAGGATCTCTTTTTCAAAGCCTAGGCCTGTATTACCTTTGGGCTTGAACTCTGGCAGCAGCGGTTCATGTCGTCCTTGTTTGCAGTATCCCAAAGCACTCTGACCATCATACCCCATTCTTTGCATAATGAGGAGGCCTTTGCCATACTGTTCCGTAGGAAGTGTAACTCGCGGTTTATCAGTGGTAACGGGGTCTTTATAGATCCAGTCTGCTAGGTCCTCATCTTGTGTTTCTTCCTCTTGACTCTTTCCAAGGACGAAAGGCGTTAAAGCACATGCGGGCGTGACTATGGATTGTTGGAGCAACTGCTGGGGTTTACCATGCATTCTAGGAGAAGTGGGCATTTGTCCCACACAAAAGAGCTGACTCAAGTTGTATTCTCCAGGACCTTCCTCTGCGATTTTCATCTTAAGCTTTTCTTGCTTGGGTATAGGGGTGTTTGAACTGGCAAGAGAGGCGGGATTTACATATGATGTGGAGGAAATGGCTTCCCTATTATTAGGAACGGTAATCTCTGGTTGATGGCTGATATTATGGCAAAACGCAAAGGGATTTGCATCGCCCAGGATTGTGATCTCGGTACCGTTATGTGGGAACTTGATACATTGATGGTAGGTAGATGGAACAGCTTGCATGGCATGTATCCAAGGTCTCCCTAATAATAGATTATATGGCAGAGGAAGGTCCAGAACCTGACAAGTGATGTGCTTTACCACGGGGCCTACTCGGATTGGTAGTACCACAGCTCCTTTGGATGAACGTTCTGCATCATCATAGGCCTTGATGGTGATCTTCTTGCGAGGATCCACTGATTCTATTGCATATCCCAATGCTGTGACCAATTGTAGTGTGCAAATGTTTAGGCCTGCTCCATTATCAATCAAGACTCGCTTGATCCTGTGTTGGTTGACAAAGCCTTCAATGTGTAGCGAAGCGTTATGAGGTTGTTGGAAGGAAGAGTTGTCACTTTCAGAAAAAGTGAGACAGGGTGATGACTTTAGACTTCCAACCATGGCTTGAAATTGGTCCGTGTTTAAGTTTGCAGGGACTGACGCCTCTTGGAGTGCTTGATCCAAGATTGTTTTATGAGAGGGTGACAGACGCAATAGTTCCAAGATGGATATAAGTGCAGGGGTTTTGTCTAATTGTTCCACAAGATTGTACTGCTTTGGGATGGAGGTAGTGCCTTGTGGAGCTGCCTTTATGGTGACCTTGCCACGACGTGTAACAACATTGCAATTTGAGGTGGGATTTTTGAAGGTGATAGTTGCAATTTGTTCACTGGCATCATACAGGTGATTGACAGTGTAATTATACGCAGCTTGTGTATAATCAGTGGTATCAGGACCTCGTCTGGACGTGGAAGGACCCCTTTGATCTTGCGATGGAAGTGGATTCTTGAACATCTGATGATCATTATTGGTCATTTTTGGGTCATGCCCTTCAATTTCAATTTCTCCTCGATCAATAAGATCTTGAATGAGATCTTTCAATCGATGACAATTACTTGTCTTATGTCCTCTTCCTTGATGGAACTCACAATGTTCAGTATCTCTCCACCATGCCGGTTTGACTTGAGGCTCATAATTTGATAACTTAGGTAAAGTGATCAAATTCTGAGAAATGAGTTGTCGCATCACTGTTTCAATGGGTTCCCCTAAGGGAGTGTATGTGCGTTTTTGTTTTTGTGGATGAGGTCTTGGTTCATCATGAGATGTGATGCGACCTTGATTAAGAGGAACATTTGTGTTATTTTGAGGTGGAGGATTTTGTCCTGCAAACCGAACCACAGGTTGTGCATTTTGGACAGTCCGAGCATCGACAACCCCATCGTTGACGATATTCTTATTCTTGTTCCAGAAGTTTGGTTTATCACTATTGAAGCGCGGGCGAGGACCATCTTTGGGTTCATTAAAGATTTTGATGAGTCCTTTTTTGATGAGTGCCCGTTCACACTTTATACCTTTGGTGATCATATCGTTAAAAGAATCGGTATCTTTGACATCCAGGTGAAATTCCATTTCTTCGTTTAAGTTGGAAATGAAAATTTCCACTAGTTCTCGTTCAGGTAACTGAAGAGAACGTCTGCTAGACATTTGGCGCCATCGTTGCAGGAATACTGAGAATAATTCACCTGGTTTTTGTTTGGTGTTACATAGATCAGCCATGGTGATGTCGCGTTCAATATTATAAGAGTAATGAGATAGGAACTTCTGGATGAGTTCCTCAAATGTTCTTATGCCACCTGGTAGTCGGGAAAACCATGATGTGGTTGTTCCTCCCAAGCTTTGGGGAAAAAGGCGCATTAGGTATGTGTCCTCATAAGCGACTTCGAGACAAGCGGAATGAAATTCTCGGACATGATCACGGGGATCTCCCTTTCCTCTATATTTTTCGAATTTTGGTGTTTCGAACCCGCGTGGAAAGGGTGGCATATAAAGATTCCTATCAAACGGATAGGGACAGATGTCGTTAAGTGAGAATTGATTGGTCCTAACACCACTATGAAGTTGTTGGGCGAGATTCTCGACTTGTTGCCGCAACATCTCCATTTCATTTGGAGGAGGAGGTGGTGGGTTACCTCGAGGGATGTTATATCTGATGTGATTTCTACCTCTTTCCTCCTCATGGCGACTTTGTCTTTCTGATGCTTGTCTTAATTGGGCAAGATCAAAGTCTGAGGGGAGTTTGGCTCCTTCTTGAGCAAGTCTTAAGAAGTGAGCATCTGCGTTGCTCCTTAGTATTTCATCAAATAATCTGTTAAAATGAGGGTTATGCTGAACCCTTTCGATTGTTGAAGGAGTGGGTGTACCTGGGTTTTCATCATTCCCAGTTCCTCCAAGTGCTTCTTGAAATTCATTGAGGTTGTCCTCTTCTTCCTCAATTTCTATTTCTCGTTGCCTTGATCGCAATCGGGTTTGAGCCATTTTGTTTGCAAGTTTGTGTTGAAGTTGATTGAAGATGATGATGAGTTGTTCGATGAAAGATGGATGATTAGTGGATTGTAGATCTCTAGCACTCTAAAGGTAAATGTAACCAAAATTCTTTCTTTGAATTGCTTGTTTGTTTTGATGAGTTTGGATGTGATAAGGTGTAGAGAAATCTGAGATGTGTTACAGATTTTGACTACCTAGCAATGAGAGGATTCACTCATGAACTAGTTTTAACCTGCGTAGATGTGTCTCTTAGGATGAGCTTATCCTAGATGTAGAAACAATCTAAAAAGTGATGTGATGTGTTTGATTTCAAGCAATATCTAAAAAGAGAATTTGGGACAAGAACCTCTTAATGCTTTGAGAATTTTTGGAATGGATTGATGATGGAATAATGATGTATGAATGAGATGATGGATGTTTTGTTTTCAACTTTAATAAAAACTTTGTGTCACAAATGGGACAAACTCTTCTTCTTCCCTTTCAGACGTTGGTGGCACTTCTCGAGCTGTGTTGTAGGTGATACAGATGTTTGGGAAGAAATTGGGATTAATCTTTCCTCCTTGACTTTTGTGATAACTCAGAGCTCTATATTGCATAAAAGCTCTGCGGTTCAGTGATTCTGAATCAAACTCGTTTGTTTTACCTTGAAGATAGAGACGCATGCGATGTAGAAAGACTCTATGTGAGACAAAGATTTGTCTATTGAGATAGAAGAATTTCCTCCTTTTGATCAAAGCCTTTGAGCTTAGTGGTCTCCTTTTCAAGGTGATATTCTGATGACACTTCTTCTTTCGCAAGATGTGAAGAATGGTCATAAAAGTTGTGACTCTGTGTTGTTTGCACTTTGTTTTTGGTATTTTTGGTTGTGTTGACAGATGTTGGATGAGTACTTTGTTTTTGAAAGTGATTTTCTGATTTTTCTTTGACAAGAAAACAAAGCAAGCACACAAACACAAGAATGTTGCCTAAAAGGCACAAATGAGTATGGGTCTAGATTAACCCAATCCTTGGACTTGTTTTTGACCCTTCCTTTAGATTTATTTTAAGATGTATTTCCAAAGCCTGAAGTCGGCTCAATTTGCTCTAGGTCTGTAAAATGAACACACTTCAAACACTCTTTATCCCTATGGTCAAATGGCCAGTTGTGATAAATTTAGCCCACATCTTGATATTTCTTCGACTTTGGTACTACATACCTTATGAATCCCGCCGTGGCAGGTAAGGATGTCATATACTAAGTCTTGCACGAGCATAACAAATAGATGATCCCTATGATGGGGGAGTCACCACTTTTATCAAGCCACAAGTGACCTTTCAAAAAGCTATGTTTCTACTCAAGGAAATATGTATGGTGAGTATCTTGGGAGCAAAACCATCTATGCTCTTGCACTAAATTATACCTCAAATATCCTCAATCAATAGAACAGGTGGGCTACTACTTAAAAGTGTTTAGTCATGTTCGATGGCTTTGGACATAAGTTCATTCTGCAGTGACTCACTTAAGAGCCTTGTAACTGGTGGTGGGGCCCATTTGTCCTTTCGGCCAGTTACACTGTAGGAACAGCTATACCCAAGGCTACAGCTTTCGCTCTCACCTGATTTCTATAGCGGCTCGAAGGATTTACCGCTCGAGGTCGTTCCCAAGAGTATCGATCCCTTGGCAGGCCTCTCTTAAAAAGATAAAATTTTGAGCGTTACTAACACTTTTCTCTTGCACCTAGGACCACGAGAGCCAAGGGAGAGGATAGTGTGTGTTAGAAGTAGGACCACTCGACTGACTTTTTGTGCACAAGCGTGCCAAACACGTAAAACACTTGTTCCTTTTAATCCAGCATTTGCAAATGTGATCTAACTATTTGGAGATGTTGCTCCAACAGCCATGGTGTTCTTTTTAACTTCAAAGCAATATGTTTTGTAATCTAGAAGTTGAAAGTCCTGGTCAACTTAATGAAAAACACGATTGCATGAAGGAAAATTTGTTTTTGCCAAAATGAAGACAAGTGGATTGTGTATTTTATTTGCACCAAAATTTGAAGTGTGGCTTGTGATTTTTAGATTTGATGCAAGAAAATGGAATTGTTTGGTTTTAAGCACCAAATAAAGTGTGTTTCCTAACTTGCAAGAAAACAAATGTTTGAATTTTGTTGTTCTTTTTACCTTGCAAATAAAGAAAGATGAATTTGTTTTAAGCACCAAAAACAAATTTGAGGTTCATTTTATGCACTCCAAAATGAGATGTGAGGTTTATTTTAACTTATGCAATAAGGGAAAAATGAATTCTTTTTAGCCAATTTTTTTAAAGAAAGTAAAAAGAAAGATTTTTTTTTTTTTTTTAGAGCATCTACTAACTCCTTTCCCTGCACACAAAAAGATTAGAACCTGCACCTGGTCAATAGTCAAAGCGTTAGTGTGGGCTTACACAAGCCTAAATGCTGATTTTGGGTTACAAAGCGAATTGGACAACACTCTGTCGCAATAGCGCTATTCTGCCTTTTTTTTACAAAAGCGCTAATTAATACAATAGCGCTAGTCTGTGGTCGCAGAAGCGCTATTTTACACAGTAGCGCTGAAATAATAGAAAAATCCGGAAAGTCAAAAGCGCTAAAACAGTTGCAATAGCGCTAGAAATGTGACAAAGGCGCCAGAATGGAATCAATAGCGCTAAAACTTTTTCATTAGCGCTATTATATGGACAATAGCGCTAAAAGAAAATGTTGCAATAGCGCTAGAACGCGTTCAATAGCGCCGAAGCGCGACCTGTGTGGCAGTTTCAACAAGCAAAAATGTTAATTTTTAAAAACAAAAGATCAGAAGGTTGCGTGTTCGATTCACGTCGGGTTCACCAAATGATGCCCTCCTAAATGGCACAATTGTTAGTTCTTGATCAATCAAAACAAAACACACAAGATGTTAACGTTAGTCAATCAAAAACTAAAACATGAAGGCATTCCAAAAGAGACACTAAAAGAAACATGCTAAATATATCTAATAAATAGAACAAATGATCATGAGACATCTCCAACTGCCTCTTAGCATGGCCTTAGCTTCTTCTCCCTTGTTCCTCTCCTCTCCAAGTTCCAAAATAGTGTAGCTCTCAGCAGCTTTTTGCACTATGGATGCTTATGGAGGATTGAGATTTGTATAATAGCTCCAAATATGAAATGAAAAGCTAATAGTAATGCTAAAATGATGTATTTTAACTAAAAAGACAAGATTTAGTTATGCTATGCTAAAATGCTCTCTAAAATGGCTATAGTCTAAATGCATACAAGTTTTCAGGATCTGGATTATGAAGGAATGGGCTCTATTTATAGGGAAAATGGAGCAATGGATGGCCAAGATTAAAAGGTTTAATCAAGGGTCAAGCTTGAAAGTTGGGGATCCATGTGCACAATTGGCACCAATGACATAGTGACAAGTGTCAACACAGGATTGGGTTGAGAGAAGAGGTTGGAGGCATTAAAGGCCTGAGAAGACCTCATGGTTATCTAAAGGCTAAGGGTCAAGCCTAAATTAGGATTACCCACTGGATTAGGAGTTAATGCAAGGATAAACCTTTGTGCAAATGATTAAGAGATAATCATGGTCAAAGCATTAATGACCTGATGAGACCCTTGGGTTGGGTAGAGGTTGAGTCAAAACAAATGTTTTAACCATGTGGGAGAGTTGAATTAACCATTAATGGTTATTGGAGACTTTGTGGATTAAGTGGTTGAAAGTTGGAAGCCTTTAATGGTTTTCAAAGACTTTGGGGTTTTTGGTGGTTGAAGGTTGAAAACCTTCAATGGTTATCCAAGACTTTGGGCCATTTGAGAAGTGACTCCATTTTGCTTAGGAATGTGACAATATTTAGGAAATGGTTTAGGCTAATTAGGAAGGGGTTAGAAGAATCTAGAAGGGGATTAGATTTTGCTAGTGGATTTGGTGGGTGAGGGAAAATAGGATTTTATTTAAAATAAAAATTCATTTATTTCAATAAATGTGTGTAAGTTGCATTTGTAGGAAAATGCAAGTGGGGGAGGTTTTAAAATGATTTAAATAAATGTTAATTTATTTAAAAGAGGAATAGGGGGATTTAATTAAATAAATTGATTTTATTTATTTAATTAATGGGAATTTGATTTTAATGAATTAATTAAAATAAATCGAATAATTTATTTAATTAATAGAAGAATGTTTGGGGATGAATTAATTAAATATTAATTTAATTAATTGATGGCTAGTGGATTTTTAATCAAATAAATACGAAATATTCATTTAATTAAAATGGACAGATTTATGTGACTACAGATCCATCTTGCCAAATCTTCATCAATAGTTTCTTGTTCATGTGATCTGCCTGGGATGAAGCCATCAAGAGTAGTAGTATGGGATGTAACAAGTGGTTTGAGTGACTGTTGTGGTTTTCCATAAGTCCTAGGTGAGAGGGGTAGTTGGCCAACATAGAAAAGCTAACTAATATTATACTCTCCTGGGCCTTCATCTTGTATTTTCATTTTCATATTTTCTTGTTTGGGTGTAGGGATCAGTGGATTGGAGAGGTTTGCTGGGTGAATGTAAGATGACGAGGCGGTGGCTTCTCTATTGCTAGGGACTGTGATATCAGGTTGATGCCTTATATGGTTGACAAAAGTGAATGGGTTGGCATCACCAAGGATAGTAATCTCTACTCCGTTATATGGAAACTTGATGCATTGATGGTAAGTAGATGGTACTTCTTGCATGGCGTGAATCCATGGTCTACCTAATAGGAGATTGTATGGAAGAGGGAGGTCTAGGACTTGACAAACCACATTCTTCACCATGAGTCCTACCCTGACTGGTGGAGGGACACACCATTTAGAGGAGCACTATACATCATCATAGGACTTGATGGTGATCCGCTTTCTGACATCTACTGCATCTTTTGCATATCCCAATGTTGTGGATAACTGTAATGTGCAAATGTTAAGGCCAACTCCATTGTCAATCAAGACACGCTAGATTCTGTGTTTATGTATGAATCCCTCAATGTGGAGAGGGGTGTTATGCGGTTGTTGAAAGGATGCATCATCACTCTCTGCAAAAGTGAGACATGGTGATGATTTGAGACTACCAACCATGGCTTGAAATTGATTTGTATTGAGGTCAGGTGGAACTGACGCTTCTTGGAGAGATTGATCTAAGATGGTTTTATATGAGGGGGATATATGTAAAATCTCTAGTATGGAGATAAGTGTTGGTGTCTTATCTAATTGGTCCACAATGTTATAATGTTTGGGCACATATGCCACTCTTGATGGTGCACCTGGTAAGACAAGCTTGCTACAATGGGTAACAACATTGCATGCAAGATCCTTGTCTTGGATGGTAATGGTAGCAACTTGTTCATTTGCACCATAAAGATTATTGACAATATAGGTATAGGTTGTGCATGTATAATATGTCCTGTTATCTTGATTCTTACCTTGATGGGAGGGACCTCCTTTATCATATGATGGGAGTGGATTTTTGAACATGGTATGATCAATATTGGAAGTTTTTGCATTGTGACCATCCACTTCTATGTCACCTTGATCAACGAGGTCTTGAATGATATCCTTTAATTGATGATAATTGTTTGTTTTGTGCCCTCTTCCGTTATGAAATTCACAATAATCATTATCTCTCCACCAAGAAGGTTTGGCTTGTGGTTCATAGTGTGATGTTTTAGGTAATGTGATAAGATCAGAAGAAATGAGCTGGCGTAAAATATTTTCAAGAGATTCTCCCAAGGGTGTGTAGGTGCGATTAGGTTTGTAGGTCAGGTTCCTCTTGCTGTGTATTTGAAGGTTGATTTCCTGGATTAGTTTGAGGATTACCTTGATTGGTAGTGGGGTTGTTGCAATTATCTGCAACCCCTGCAATTTGGACTATGGGCTGGGCGATTTTGACAGTTCGTGCGTCCACAACACCATCATTAATAATGTTTTTGTTCTTAGCCCAAAACTTTGGTTTGTCACTATTGTAGACTGGTCTTGGACCCTCCTTGTTGTCATTGTATATTTTGACAAGTCCCTTTTTGATAAGGGCTTTCTCTATTTTAAGTCCTTGAGCTATGACATCTTTGAAATTGTCAGATCATTTTATGTCTAAGTAAAATTCCATTTCCTCATTTAAGTTTGAAATAAAAATTTCAACTAATTGCTCTTCAAGAATGGGAAAGGAACGTCTACTAGAAAGATGTCTCCATCTTTGTAAGAATGTTGAGAATAACTCACCATTCTTTTGTTTTGTATTGCATAGATTAGCCATGGAGACATCTCGTTCTAAGTTATGCGCATAATGAGTGATAAATTTTTGTACGAGGTCCTCAAAGGTCTTGATCCCACCAGGTAGGCGTGAAAACCATTGCATGGCTGAGCCTCCCAAACTTTGGGGAAAATGTGCATAAAATATGTGTCCTCGTATGTAACCTCTAAGAAGGCAAAGAAAAATTCTCGCACATGCTCTCTAGGGTCTCCCTTTCCTTTGTATTTATCAAACTTTGGGGTTTCGAATGTGCGTGGGAAATGAGGAATGTATATGTTTCTATCAAATGGATATGGACATATATCTTTGAGAGCATATTGCTTTTGTGTCCTTCCTGAGTACACTTGTTGGGCGAGGTCTTGCATTTGTTGTCTTAACATTTCCATTTCTGTAAGATGAGGGGGGATGTTGTCATGTTGATAGTTATCATCATAGTTATGTGTATTCCTTGCCCCCCTTTATCCGTGATTTTGTTCTTTTCGATGGCTATGTTGGGCTTGTTCTCGTATATCCTTAAGTTGTGATACGTCAAAGTTAGTGGGAAGTTTGGCTCCTTCTTGAGTAAGTTTTAGAAAATGGGCATCATCACTTCCCTTGAGATTTTTTTCAAAAGTTTGTTAAATCTAGGGTTGCTAAATGCACGGTCTTCTATTTGTGCTTGTGTAGGGGTATTTGGGTCTCCTCTTCTGGAAAAGGGGTTAACGTTCGCTTCTTCTTCTTCCCATATTTCATTTTGAGTTTGTCGATGACTCTGAAACCTAGTCCTAGCAATGTTTGAAGCATAAATTTGTGGGTGAAAAGGTGTGTGGTTGAGAATGAGATTTATAGTTCCAAGATTTGATGATGATGATGATGAGTTGAAGTGTTTGTGGATGTTTTATCTCTTACACTAAAGGTTGGGTATCAACAAAGTCCTCTTTAGAATTCCTCGTTTGATGTCTTAACAATTGTGAGATGAGGTGTAGCAAGGTTTGTATTGTTACAAACACAAGCTATCTAGTAATCAGAGGATGCACTCATGGACTAGTTTTAACCCATCTAGATGTTTAGTAATGCCTTTTAGGATGATTGATCCTAGATGTAGAGACACACTAGAAAGTAATTTTGTTCGTATGATAAGCAATATCTAAAAGGACTAAGGACAATACCTCTTTGTGTTGAGAGTTGAATGAATTTTTGATGTTTTTGGAATGAGTGTGAACCTTGGAATTTCTACTAAGGGACTATGAATTTGATGATTGCTTTGGAAATGATTTTGAAGTGAGAAAGATGGAAGAAAATGTAGGAGGATTATGTGAATCTAGGAATCTCTAATAAGTGATTGCGGGTTGTGGAATGTATGATGGAAGAATGTGTTGATCATGATTCTGATTATATGATAGAGCCCTTCTTTGAAAGTAATCTTGTGAAGCAAGTGGTTATAATTCAAAGTCGTCGGTAAAACCGTGACTCAAATCATGATATCGATGGATGAAAGAGTGATTTTTTAACAACAACTTACGGTTTTTGTATAAGAAACTTATTCTCTTTTGGGTTTTCTTTTCACTTTGCTTCTTTTTGGTTTTTCTATAAATTGACTTTTTGACGTATTTGAGAGATTTCCAAACATGAAGCATGGGTATCTTTTTGCAAGAATGTGTGAAGTTGTTTTGTTGAGATTGTTGTTGGGGTGTAGCTTGGTTTAAATGGTTGATTCCTTGGACAAGAAAACACATCAAGCACACAAGCACATATTCTTGCCTTTTCAAAAATTGCACAAAAGGTGTGGGTCTAAATCAACCCATTCATGAACTTTTTGACCCTGATAGTGCGTGTATGTTCATAGGCCTAAAGTCGGCCCAAATTTTCACTAGCATGAAACATGATGAAGACAACTCAAACACATTTTATCCCTAAGGTAATGGCCAATTGCGATATTTTCAACCCACAACTTGATAGTTCTTCGACTTTGGTGCTACATACCTTATGTATCCCGCTGTAGCAGGTAAGGATGTGATATACTTGTTGACTTGGTGGTCAGCACCTCCTTCGGGGTTCGTGACATGGCTTAATTGCCTCCCGTGGATTTTGGTAAGTCTAGTGTTTGTGACATTTGTTGATAGCTTGAGCTTTTGGCGCAACGACAAACATACCAACAATTGGTATTAGAGCCTTGGGTCACAGGTTCGAATCCCGGGAGGTCTCCTTCATTCTGTCAGTGCGAAATCTTCAGTTGGTGCTGAGGGGGAGATTGTTGACTTGGTGGTCAGCACCTCCTTCGGGGTTCACAACATGGCTTAATCGCCTCCCGTGGATCTGGGTAAGTCTGGTGTTTGTGATGTTTGTTGATAGCTTGAGCTTTTGGCGCAACGACAAACATACCAACAATACTAATTCTTGCGCGAGCATAACATATAGGTGGTCCCTATGATGGGGGAGTCACCACTTTCATCAAGGTACAAGTAGCCTTTCAAAAAGCCCTGTTTCTACTCAAATAAATATGTATGGTGAGTATCTTGGGAGTAAAACCTTCTATGCTCTTGTATTGAACTTTTCACAAATATCCTCAATTAATAGAACGGGTGGGCTTCTAAAATAAGAGGTGTCTAGTAATGTTCAATGCCTTTAGATGTAAGTTCATTCTGCAGTGACTCACTTAAGAGCCTTGTAACTCACGTTAGGGCCCATATGTCCTTTTGACAAGTTACACTATAGGAACAACTACACCTAAGGCTAAAACTTTCACTCTCACCTGATTTCTATAGCGGCTCGAAGGATTTACCACTCAAGGTTATCCCAAAAGTGATGTGTCTCTTGGTAGGCCTCTCTTTAAAATAGAAAATTTAGAGTGTTGCTAACACTTTTCTCTTGCACCTAGAGCCATGAGAGCCAAGGGAGAGGATAGTATGTGTTAGAATTGGGACCACTCTACAAATTTGCACAAGCATGCCAAACACAAAAGACACTTGTTATTTTTAACCTTTCATTGCAATATGATCTATTTTCTACTTGGAGATGTTGCTCCAACAACCATGGTGTTCTTTTTAACCAAGATAGCAAATGATTTTGACTTTTGAAAACAAGCTTGGTCAAAAAAATTGAAAATGTGAGATTCTCTGTTATGCACCAAATGAAAGTTGGAGTTGTGTTTTAAGTGCACCAAAAGACAATGAAGTTCAATTTAACCCTTTGTTGAAAAATAAGAAAGATTGGATTTGTTTTGTGCACCAAATAAAAGTTGAGTTGTGATTTAAGTGCACCAAAAGACAATGAAGTTCATTTTATCCCTTTGTTTGAAAAACAAGAAAGATTGGATTCGTTTTATGCACCAAATAAACGTTGAATTATGTTTTAAGTGCACCAAAAGACAATGAAGTTCATTTTATCCCTTTGTTGAAAAACAAGAAAGATTTGTTTTAAACCAAAGAAATTAAAATGCTTTTAAACCAACTTCTTCCAAAACTTGCAACAAACTGTTAGACCTGCAAAATCCACTCAAAAAGTTAGGCAAAATGGTGGGCTTGACAAGCCTAAAACTTCCATTTTCTTATAAAAATGAGCTCTTTGCCTGATACAAAAGCGCTAATCTGAGGGAAAACAAAAGCGCTAACATTATACAAAGGCGCTATAACTTTCAGCGAAAGCGCAATAACAGTGCAAGAGCGCTAAAACAGACAACATAAGCGCTAAATTAAATCAAAAGCGCTATAATAGACAACTAAGGCGCTGAACTGAACAATAGCGTTACTATGCAGGTAAAACCTAGGCACAAAATCAGAGACAAAAACCCCACTTCGCGAGACGAAAGTGCTAAAGCGCGACCTATGCGTGAAAATCTGCAAATTCAGAATGGTTAGTTAAAAATTTTTAACTTCTTAGTCTTCGATTCACGTTGAGTTCACCAAATGATATTGAGGAAATGGGGACAAGGCAAAAACAAAGTTAAAATGTTAGTTTCCAACCATAAAACCAAGACAAAGAACTAAAACCATTCCAAACATATCAAGAAAGATTAAAAAACATGTAAGTAAAGCAAGATAAAAGAGGAGAAGGAAGAGAAATCTCCCTAAGATGCTTCCATGATGCCTTTTGATGCTTCTTCCTTGTTTCTCCCCTCTCCAAGTCCCAAATGAGTGTAGCTCTCATTTTCTAGCACTATCCATGGATGTCATATGGAGATTCAAGATGGTTGTAAATGATAAACAAATGCTATGCAAGTGTAAAAGGGTTGCTATGAGAAAGCTCCTAATGCCTATGTAAATTCCACCATAATAACAATGCTCTAATTCTTTCTAATGCCTCCTTTTGCTTGGGGAATGAGGTCCTTTTATAGGGAAAACTATTGATTGAATAGCTAAGATTGAGTGAGCTTGTGAAGGGTCAAGATTGATCGGTTTAGGATCCATGTGATGGCTTTCAACCCAATCCCATGATGACAAGTGTCAACATGAGATGGCTTGAGAGGAGAGGGAACAAGCATTTAATGCCTGAGGAGACATGAGGGTAACCTTATGTGGGCTGGGTTATTGGATAAATATATTATCCATGGGATAAACTCTTGTGCAAGAGTAAGAGGGATAACCATGGTCAAAGCAATGAATGTATGAAGAGACCCATGAGTTAAAGGATGGTTGAGTTAGAAATAAAGTCTCTAACCAAAGGTTGAGTTGACATAACCATTTATGGTCATGTAAGAGCCTTTAATGGTTTTAGAAGACTTTAGATGTTAGTTTGTTGGAGACACAAAGCCCTTAATGGTTATTGAAGACTTTTGAGTTGTTTTGAGAAGTGACATTTCTTAAGGGATTTGCAAATGATTAGAGAGGGGGATTAGACTAATTAGAAGGGGTTAGAAGAGTCTAGAAGAAGGGTTAAATATGCAAGTGGATTTGGTGGGTGAGAGAAAATAGGATTTTATTTAGAAATAAAATCTATTTATGTGTGCAACTTCCATTTGTAGGAAAATGCAAGTGGGGTGGGATTTTAAATAAATATTGATTTATTTAAAAAGGGGAATTTGATTTGTATTTTTAAATAAATGTTAAATTTATTTAAATGAGAGGAATGAGGGAAATTAAATAAATTAGATTTATTTAATAATTGGGTTATAGATAGGGATTTTTAATTTAAATAAATTTATGTAATTTATTTAATTAAAATAGCAGAATGGGGGTTGAATGAATTACTTAAATGTGAATTTAATTAATAGAGGAATATTAGTACATTAAAATAAATATTAAATATTTATTTAATTAATAGACAAATTTTTGTGTCTACAATATGAATGTTGATGAATAAATGGATGCCTATGAAATTATGTTTTTATGTATGGATGCCTAATGAAAATATGGATTATGATGACACCAACATGTTTATGTGTGGTGGATGTGATAACCCATGTTTTTTTGTTTTTCAAATGCATCAATTATGATATTAAGAAAATGTGATGCAATGTTATGGTTATGATTCTATGCAATGATTGTGATCTAATGTGAGTAGATAAGACTCAATGATGTAATGATTATGCTTATTATATGACACCTACATGCCTATGATGATCTAACATATGTATGAATGCATGATGATGCAATTAATATATTTTTTTGTGTGTCAAAACTCCATCTGAATGATTGCGAGGACTGAAGTAAGAAGTGTTAGGCAAAAGAAAAATTTAGTAAGAGAAGAATGGTTAGCTTGAGATTTGGAGCTTTCATTAGTGTACATTTATCAATATAGAGCATTTTTATTTTGCAAAAGGATATCTTGCACCTAGGTATGGAAAGAACAAGATGTGGATGCTATCCCTTTGCATAGACAAACACATTGCAGACAAGGAGTGCCCCAATTTATACTAGTAACAATAGAACCCTATTGGAATATGTGAGGAAATAACCACATAGAAAAATTGATTATGCCTTATGGAACCCCAATCACACACAAGGACTATCCTCAAGTAGCACAGGAACATGGTGTAAGATAAATCAAATAAAAAGATAAGATTCACTAGACCAAATGAGTCAACAACCATTTAGATCTTCTTGCGAAAGATGAGTTTTTCTTGATAGGATGATGTTTCATTTTAGTAAGGAAACATCTCATATAAGACAATGTGTTTGATTTCGAGTATGCAATGACATGTATAAGACAAATGGTAGCTGATAAGGATAGATTATGTTGACTAGACTATTGATCATTTAGGTTGTAGGCTAGCATGATCGTTTGTTTGTTGATGTGTGATTTATTAAGTTTTGTGATTTGTAAGATGTTTTGTTTGTGTTTGATCAAAATGTTCATCTCAACAAGGGACAGTTTATTATGGAAGGTGGATTGCAAAAGTGTAAAGTGAGGGTGCAAAATGTAATGTATCTTCTGATGTGATGTCAAAGATCTAATCTAAAAACCTAAGTCGAGGATTGCCCAAGTCAAGTATAGGACTAGTTATTATAGTTAGGGTCAGGTAGACTGACTTTATTGTTGATTAGTGTGAGTGACAATAAACATTAAATCTCAGGCCATGAGAGGTGTGACAAACTTTATTATGGATGAATGGAAATAAGATTTTATTATGGATGAATGTATACTAGGTTTATTAAGGAAGGGATGAAAAACTAGATCGAATGAAGGTAGATGGAAGAGCAATGACCTGCTACACATAGTGCTTGTTTGCTAGGTCTTCACTATGGTACTTGTTTACGAGTGTTTTATGACCACACCAACATAGAATAAAGTTTCCAACGGTCACTCTATCCTCCCTTGAGAAAAGACCCCTTGTATGCTAAGATTGCGAAGATCATATACGCGACTCTAAGGTTTCTATTGCAAACTTAAGACTTTATGTTGGATATGAGCTCGTTTGGTGTGATGTTTTGCTGGTAATCCAAGAGGGACCTACGTGAAGTGAAAAGGACTTGAACGAATTTGCATTTCAAGGAAATTTTGTGAATGATTTGGAAATGATAAGTGTTTTTTTGGAACTTTTCTCAATAAGTTATGCAAAAATTAAATAGGAAAGGGTTAGAGAGATTCTAATCTAATCTACGGAACTCAAGACAACAAAGGTTTAGGTGAAATCAACCAAACTTTGTTTCGCCAACATCAGATAACTATGCAAAGGGAGGTGCAATCTTCAAAGGTTGTGCAAAAGGTTCTTATATTACCAATTAATACCATCAAAGAACAATGTTCACTCGATAATCAAAATTAAACATACGCATTTAGGAGGCTTAGTCCAAACTTACACTGCAAATAGAAATTATCTACCTACAAAAGGTATGAGGGAATGATTTCACCATGAAATGATTCTAGCTATCTCATTCATCTACATGGTTGAAAAAAATCTAATCTATTTGAGGAAGAGAAACCATGCAACTTCAAAATAACTCAAGTAATCACCAAAATAAATGAATCACTCTTATTATCTTGACAACTTAAAGCAACAATTTCTTACAAATTCTCCCTCCTTAGAAATGAAGGGGTGCACCCCTTTTATAGGCCCCAAAATGAAAATGGACGACCTAAATTACAATGAGATCAATGACTAAGATCTGCCCATGTCAAACCTTTGACCAAGAATGGCCAATGTGGTACCAAGTAGTGGGCATGGTCATAAATAAGGAATCATGCCCATTTGCATTTAATAATGCACTACTTCTAAATTTGGTGCCTACCTTGCATTAAATAACCCACTAATCCATCGAAGAGCCCACTATGCATTAAATGGCCCATCACTCTATCATGCATTTAATAGATTCTCGTCCAAAGTAAGATGACCATTATCTCTCTCTGTGATAGAAAATGTGATGAATCTAGTCATGATGGCCTCGAGCTCTCTTACAGAGACACTTGACGCAATTTCCAACTTGTATTCCAACATGGTAGTATCCTTTTCACATTTGGAGAAAAACTTCTCCTACCTTGGCATAGTCTCCTGATTCTTGTGCATTATGCTTGAGAACAAGGAAACGTTCTCCAAATGTTCCTTTGAGAAGGATTACATGAAGAAGAATCCATGCAATTAGTCCTTTGGGTTGTCAACTTTTAGCTCCTTGTCAATTACTCTTTTTGCAAACAATGCTTCAACGACATTAAGGTATTCCTTTTGAACCTTCTTGACCACTATCCTCAATAGAGTTAACTCCATTTATATCTCTCAAAGAATTCCTTCCTTGTACTTACTACATAGAACTACTAACGAAAGTCATATGCCTTATTTTCTCTGATGACTTCTCCATCTATCAACGCTTGCTTGGGAATCTCCCTAAGTGGCTCAAGACGTGGAATAATCATCTTGATAAATATGTGTATCCTCCCATGAATTGTCCACGCTTTCCAATCTGCCAAAGATAGCTAAGATCCTTAAGTAGAACTAAACCAAATCTTCAGTGAACTTGCAAGATGTAGTGAAGACAATCTCTACCCATTCCTTAGAACATTGAGCAATTTTCCTTATTTTTTCAAGTCCATCTACTAATTCCTTTGGAAGAGAAGAGGGAGGAACAAAGTTTTGATCTTCCTCTCTCAATGGACATATCAAGTGTTAGACATACTCACATAAGGCTTTGTTCTCAATCTTCAACTTCCTATTTTTCTCTTCCACTTTCTTCATCTGCTCCTTCAATGCTAAGGAAGACTCATCAAATTCTTCTATCACTTTTGCCTTGGTAGCATGCCCTAGGTCAATTTTTGTAACACCGTACTCATCTGGAGTAATCTCGTTTCTATCCTTGTCAACCCTGGGTACAACCACATGCAAATTCCTGAATCCTAATTCATCTTTTTTAACCTTAGAGAATTTAGATTCACCACCTTCTTCTTTGTTGGCTTATTTATCCGGTTCAAAAATTCTTCAATCTCAAGTGTAGGATCCATTTCTTCGTCTGGCTCTTTCCTCATTCTTTCTTTCAGCCAACTCGAAGCGGTTAGATGCTGATCCTGTATCCCAAATTGTTCTTGTTCTTGCGTTACTTTCTCAAAAGGTCCCAAGTCTCCCATTGTTGTTTCTCTGAAACATACCTGAACCTGATATTCTGTATTTGGAGGAAGTTCTTGTCCTTCATTTTTTACTAAATAGGCCTTTCAAAAGCATTAGCTATATCTTACGCCTATGGAATGTCTTGATCTCCTTCTTGGAGTTGACTTCCTGCAACTTCTCTTATGAAAATATCTTCATGTACGCTTGAGGAGTTGTTAGGTGATTGTGTATCTTCTAAACTTTGTCTCTTCTACTGTGGTTCCTCCCTTGGAACCTCTTGCCTTTTCCTTGTTTGTTAATTCTCAGGTTTACTTTTCTCTTTTCTATGTTTTGTCCTTCCTCGAGGAATTGCCTCTTCTCTAGTTTGAGCTCCTGATGATCCTTGAGTGGCCTCATCTTGGGATTTCAAGTCCCCCATCAAACTGTAAGTCAGGTGGGCATTATTTGTTTTCAACTTAGTGATGTGATGTTTAACCCAGTGCATATTCCAAACCCATTTTCCTTTCTTTCTATGTGCAGGAAATAGGTAGGGAGTTGTACTCTTTGGAATAAGCTTCATTCACATAGACAAATCATCCCCCTTTGGCGTGCAAAAAGTTCGGAGGACCGATGTGATGCACCATAGTCCTGGCATTTTAGGAGCATTTTTGAGGAGCAGGTTTGACTCGTTTTACATTACTCAGTTCCAGGTTCCCTTATCAATCCCGCATCTATAGCTTGTTGTTTACATGCTTTTACCTTCATTTTTTAGCATTTTACCCAATTTCAACAATTCAAATCACAAAAGAAGAAATCCCTATCAACTTAAATTCACTTGGTATTCAATACTTATTTGATTTGTGACTGGATCTAGTGAATTTCCCATCCTCTTTTGAATGTAATGTCCCTAAGTGAAAAACTAGTGATTTTCGTTCTTTTGGGTGGAAACCCTAATTTTTCCAGATTACAGAACTGTTGGAGATTAGGGTAAGATAGTGAATTATTGAAGTAATCTGATAGAAACAATGAGATATACAAAGTCACCAACCTAGATTTGAGTAGAAGAAGATGATTCAGATTTGTTCTCGGAAGTTTGGCCTGATTTTTTAGGACCAAGTAGTATCAATTCGCCATGGTCCTTTAAATTTCTCATGGTTGAAAGCTAAACCTGTTCGCCTCTGTGAATCTTGCCAATCCTCCCGAATGTAGATTTGTACCTGTTCCTGCACATAGTGAAAAGGGGAAATATGTTGGGGAATAGGGGTTTGCTTTAGGTCAAACCTTTAATTTTGGAATTAACCATGAAATTGAATTGCAAATGTAAATGAAGTACTATAGTAAAATACTTTACTTTTGAAGGAAAGGTTGAAAATGAATGAAACATTAATGATGTACCTTTAATTAAGTTTTGTTTGTCTTCACAAGGAATTAGGGTTTCATGTAGGTTGTCTTCATAAAACATATAACACGAATGTCATCTCCAATGCTTGATAGAAGACTAAGTACTTTCTCACTTGAATATATGATCTCAATTTTGCTCTCTTGAGTTGATTAGGAATTTGATTTAGGTTTAAAATGGGAGTGGTAGACCTCCTTTTATACCTTTTTGTTAAAAAATGAATTAAATTTTTGACCTAAGCCAACATGAGATCTAATTTTTTTCTCTCACAATGTAACCATTAAGAGGGGCCAAATTTGGGGCCCGATTAAAAGACATATGGAGTATACACCTTGGTCCTGATTTAAGACCAAGGCATTGTACGTCTTGGTCCTGATTGGGGACTAAGGCGTGGTACATCCTGGTCTTACAAATCAGGACTCCAATTGAGGGATCAAGCTGGAAATGTAGTGAAAATGTAAGATGAATAGGTGGTGTGAACATAACCAATGCTATAATCAAGCCTTGGAGGTTGGAACACAAAAGTGATGCCTAGGTGAGGACAAAATTGTAGGTAAGTACAATTTAGGATGCTACAGAGGTCTTGTGTGGATCTATGGTGATCACTAGGTTGTGGTCACATGTTGTCACTTGTACTTAAATTTATTTTTTGTGACGACATGGAGGTTCCTTTATCTCTTCCATTGTTTAGCATGAATAATTAGGGAGATTTATGGAGAGTTGTGGTGATAGTTATATTTAAAGCATATTAGTTTCTAGGCTTTGCATATCATTGTGGATGTTCCTTGGTACTACATAATTTTGGTTACACTTTATGCATATGTGATGTTATTAGTGGATCTTTGGATGTCTTGATCATTATTAGATTTTACATTACCTATACAATGGTAGTTCCTAGATGTGTACATTCTTCATTGGCATGTTTGGCACTTGGAGCTCATGATTGCATGTAAAGGGTTGTATATGTTGATGGCATAAGGTTCACTTGTTATGATTTGTATACCTTTGATGTATGGATAGTTGGATGTGTTAGCACTTGTTGTGGGTACTATTTTAGATACAAAGAAAATTTATTGGTTGCCACTAATTCATATTGCTACCTTTAGATCGAGTGTTTGTGTTTGGGATGTCAATTCGGGTAATACTTATGCTTATTTTATGACAAACAATGTGGTAACTCTTTGGATGAATTCTTATCTTTGTGCATTGACATGATGGAGGATGAGAGCGTTCATGCTGGGGATGATGATCACCTTGTTTCTTAGTGTAGGTATTTTGATGAAGTACATGGAGCACTTTGATTCCTCGATGGTATATGTGGCTATGGATTATTCCCTTGTTGATATTTGAGGTACTTGTTACCCCTTATGCAATGTATATAACAAGTGGGAGAATGTTAGAAAAGGGGTTTTGTACACCTTGCATAATGTTATAATGCTTAATTTATTATTATTTGTGGTGCACGTAGGGGACCCAAGGACACATGCATCCCATGAGATTAACTTTGTTGGGACCACTTTATGTGTGCTATGTAAACATTGTGATAAATATTTAATGTGGAGCTTCTCATGAAAAAAATATTTAATATTGGCAAAAATTAGTACCAATATTAAGTCAGGGGTTAATGGTTTTATAATCTCATGGTATAAGTCACATGGATTTGTGTAATACCACTTGGTCATTTTGTATGATTTTTCTTCTATAGAAGTAAGAACATATGTAGCTGTCCAAGGTTGGTTAGTTGGTCATTTTGGCTAATGTCTTGAAACAATCTCTCATATATATATATATAATTTGTGAGAGTTTGAAACATGGCCTAGGATGTGTGGTTACATGATTGTTCACATGGAGTGCTTGTAGAGACCTTTAGTTCTAGAAGTGTTTGTGGAGGACTTTGAATATGCATTGTAATGATTTCATTACTAAATAATTTACATGAATTGTGGATACTTTTGGAGGTTGGGTTTCTCCATATTGTGGGTTTTCCAAGGGTATATCTTGTGTTGTATCTAATGGTATGTTGTCTATTCTTTTGTATATGGATTATGAACACTTATTTGTATACATTTCTCTATTTGGGTTATGTCAAACTTTGTCATGTATGGTTGGAAATTTTTTAATAACTAATAGAATGAATACAAGTCTTACAGTAGGTAAGCATTTCATTGAAGATTAAATTTGAAACACAATTTTTGTTTTGTTTTAGGCTTGGAAACCCAACCCTCGACTTTGGATTAGGAAGTACAATGCCATGAAAACAAGATGAGAAAAAATGACTTTAGCAATATGGCTAACAATTTGGCATATCATATGATGGTCCTAGTAGAAGTTTATGTAAAATTTCATTGATATCTTTTGGTTTAGGTTTAATATTTTAAAAAGGAGAATAGTTACATCTTTCATTAGAAAAGATAAGCTTAAATTCAATGTAAAATCTATGTGAATAATTATGTTTCATCATTACTTGACTTGCTAGATTCACCTCTGCAAAATCTTGGATTTAGAGGCATGTTTTGTTGCAAGGTGTGCGCCCTTAGTCTCCTTGTGTTGTGTAGCACAACGCTCGGGTTTGTGACATGGCTTAACCACCTCTTGTGGATTCTATAAGTCTAGTGGTTGTAGTGGGCATTAACAGGTTGAAACCTTTTGGTGCAATGACAACCACACTTGTAAAAAGTGGTATCAGAGCTTGGTCACAGGTTCAAACCCCTCACTTGTGCTGGGGGGGATTGTCGCAAGGTGTGCGCCCTTGGTCTCCTTGTTTTGTGCAGCGCAACACTTGGGTTTGTGACATAGCTTAACCACCTCTCGTGGATTCTATAAGTCTAGTGGTTGTATCAAGCATTAATAGGTCGATCTTTTGGTGCAACGACAACCACACTTATAACATGTTTAACTATTTTTTTTTTTCCAATAGGATTGGATACCACTTATGATTCTTTGATTGTAGATTACTTAGTATTTGATCATTTAAAGGAAATTTTACTTTGCTTCAAATGAAGAAATGTGAATTTCCATTTGCTTCTCACTTACTTGGGAGGCTACTCTTGAACCTAAGTTGAAAGCATATCCAGTTGATGATTTTCAATCATAAATGAATCTTGCTCAATTGGTATGAGTAACTAGACAAGTAGAAGTTGCCACTTCTTCTTGTACTCTAGTTCAATGTTCATAGTATCAAGCACACATTTGAAAACCCATTTAGCAACATTTTTAAGGGTTTCTTTGCATTCTATCATGAACTTGAACATATAATTCAAATTTTGTTGAGTATCCACAATATAATTTTTTTTCAAAATCAATTGCTTGTACACTAATTTATTTACTATTTCTTATGTACTATGTGTTAAGGCTCTACTTTTCCTCTTTTTTGTAAATTGAAATTATCAACATTTTGACAAACTGAAATCAAACTCAAACAAATGAAGGTTTTATTATGAACTTGGATAGACAGTTTATAATTTTATAGGTATTTGCAATATAAATGGTGTTCCAAATCAATTGCTCGTACACTAATATATTTACCTTTTCTCATGTACTATGTGTTAAGGCTTTGCTATGAATTTTTTTCTAAATTGAAATCAACACTTCAACAAATTGCACCTTTATCAAAATGAGGAACAAAAACTTGTGACCATGTCATGACAATGATAAAAAAAATAGGCCTCAATTTCATTTAATTCTAAATTAAACTAAAATGATTCTTAAATAAACAAAATAAATAACAAAACAAATATCTCATATATATATATATATTTGGGGAGACTGGACCTCATGACCTTGTGCTTTGAATTATCTTTATCTCTTTGTTATTTTGTACATTTATCTCAGTCACTCTCTCTCTCTCCCCCTCTCTCCTTTTCACTCCATCTTTCCTACTCTCTCTTTATCTCCCTCTCATTGCTCTATCTATTTCTATCCATACCCTTCTCTTTCTCTATCTCCATATCTCTCTATCTTTCTCCCCATCTCTCTATTTCTTCCCCTATCTGTATCTATCTCTCTCTATTGCCTATCTATATCTCTCCCTTTCCCTTTTCCTCTCTATATATTGGGCTATCTCCCCCCACACTTCTCTCTTCCTCTCTACTTATCTCTCTCCATCTCCCTCCTTTTCTGTCTCTATCTACCTATCTTTCTCCCTCTCTTCCTCTATTCTCTCTCCCTTTCTTCCCCCCTCTCTCTCTATCTCCCTCTATTTCTCCCCATCTCTCCCTCCCTATCCCCCTATTGACCTCTCTATCTCTACCTCTCTCTCCCTTTATCTTCCCATATACAACTCTCTCACTCTCTCTCATTAACTCTCTCAATATATCCTTATATCTTTATCTTTGTCTTTTTCTCCCTCTCTATCTCCCTATCTCTCTTGCTACCTCTCTCTATCTCTCTCTATATTTATCTCCTACTTCCTATCTCCCTTTATCTTCATCTCTTCCCCTTTATCTTTGCACATGTTTCCCTCTCTCTCCCTCTCCCTCAAGTCTTGTACCTTTATACCTATATCTCTTTACATCTCTATCTCTATATTTCCATATTTATTCTTCCATTTCTCCATCTATATCCATTTTATTATCTCTCCATCTTTCTCTACCCCTATATCCATCCCTCTCTCTACTTTCCTCTATATCATTTCACATTTCTATCTTTATCCTTCTATCTCTCTGTCTCATTATTTCCCTCTCTCTCATTGTATATTATCTCTTTTGTATCCATATATCTATTTCCTCCTTTCTCTCTTTATCTCCCCCTCTCCTTCTCTCCATATCCCTCTCCTCCATCTCCATCTCCATTGTCATGCCCAACTTTTGGGCACGAACGGAATTTTTTTTTTTTTAAAATACTTACTAATTAGCGACTTTCTTAATTAAAATAATCAACTAAGTGCGATTAACTTAAATAAATAATTGTATTTTGGGTTAGGTCAAAACTACATTTGTATAAAACGGGTAATTAAACTCAATTGGGTGACAAGGTTTTCTAAGTCATCTACGAGCTAAAATCTCTCCCAAATGGATAAGCACTAATCTTCGTTAATGAATAATTAGAATCTCAAGTATAACGATAACTCTCGAATTTTAAACTTTCTTTATGAAATTGGTTTTATCATTCCTAACCTTCTAGGACTTCTAAATTTATTTATCCTTGTAATTTTAAACACCTAATTTAAATGAAACCTCCATAATTTAAAATGCTTCTTAATTAAAAATTTAAATGAACTCTAGGTAATGTTACCAACTACTAATTTGAGTTATCAAACGTCTACAACAAATTTAAAATTACTTATATATATATATATATATATATATATATATATATATAAATTCTCTTTGTTACCATTAACCAATTTGCTTGCTTAGCCGTCCGTAATATAATTTTCTATAGTATTATATATATATATATATATATATATATATATATATATATATATATATATATATATATATATATATATATATATATAATCATTCTTTATTTTTACCATTTTCAAATTTGTCCCTCCAAAAGTAATGAAAAGACTTAACCCCTTTTTTGTGTTATTATATTTCCTTTCCCCCCCCCCACACACACACATACCTATTTTTTTAAAAACTTATGTGGGCGTTGCCCTAACCCGAACTAGGGTTAGGGCGTTATGGATAGCAACTTGCATATTTTTTTTTCTCTTCACATCCAACCTCTATGCTGCGTGTGCTATGTGCAGGCTGGGGCGGTGGAAGGGCAAAGAAGGCAGCGAAGAGGAGGGATTGGGCGGAGCGAACTGTTAGCGTGGCGGAGAAAGGGTTTGTTAGTGTGGGCGGCGGGCGCAGCGGCGGGGTTCCCCCGGGCGCCGCTGTGGCTACCCACAGTGCGGCCGGCGCCGCTCACTGTGGGTAACCACAGTGGCGGCCGGGCAGCCCCCGCGCCACCGCCAGCCACTGTGGCTCGGCTCCAACCCTCGTCTGCGAGTTTGGAAACCACGCGATGGTCGTTTTCTTGTTTGTTTTTGTTTTTTTTGTGTTTAATATAAATGCAAACATATATATATATATATATATATATATATATATATATATATATATATATATATATATATATATATATATATATATATATATATATATATATACACACACACACACAGGGTAACTGAATATAGTGTCAATGCTTAAATTTTGGCAGATTCTTTATTAAATAATATATATATATATGTGTGTGTGTGTGTGTGTGTATATGTACATGTATGGATGTATATATATATATAAATATATATATATATATATATATATGTATTCATATATATATGTATATATATATATATGTTTTTTTTCAAATGATTTGTTTATCAGATCTCTTTTTTCTGTATATTAGTATTATCAGATCTCTTTTATTATTATTTTGTATAGTGGAATAATTACCAGGTCTGCAAATGTATATATATTATTTTTGAAAAAGAACCTCCAAATAACATTTAAGGGCTAAAACCATTTATATATTTATTTAGTTATTTTTTTTTATAATCCCCTATAGGCTTTCCTATTGTGTTTAATCTTAATTTGTAAAACAACAAAAATGCATTTAAAGGGGTTTCCTACTTACATTATTTTTCCTTGACACTAAAATACTAAACTAAAGGCTAAATATTTTTTTTTGAAAGAAATAAACTGCTGTAACAAGTTTCATTATCTGCAATAAATGGGGAGAATACATCTTATTTTGTAAGCCAAATAGCTAAGACTACACACAAGAAATAGACTTTTTAATAAATTTCTTTTGCAGTTTTAAATAGAAAAATAATGGACTGTTTTCATTTAAATTTACAGCAACTTAGTTTCATTTAATTGCAGAATACATGAAAAATAAAATGCATCTACTTCTCCTTCTTTGTTAAACATAAAATTTTTCATACAATCTAATACACTAATTTTTTCATTTGCAACTAACTAAAATAGTGAAAACATCATGTATTTCATTAACAGATATAAATACAAATGAGCATGGCTACAAAGGGGTTTTGAAATTTAAAACAACTACATTTCCCCTTTTCATGATAATAGAAATACATTGCTTCATTCTTTTTTTTTTGAAAATAATCACACAATGACTTTCTCTTTCTTTTACAAGCTAATGTTGAATACAAACATTCTTCTTCCCTTGTAAATAAACACTATCTAACTCACTTTTTTTCCCTTTTACAAACCCCAATAGTGAATACATTGTCCTAATAACTCTTTCTGCAACATAAAACAGCCACATAGCTCTTTAATCCATCTTTTCCCATTCCCATGCAACCTGCAATAAAACACATTTTTGACCATGGGAAGCTCACCTCCCAGCCTAGGCTTACTAGAAGCCACCCCCGAGCTTGGAGAACCAAGCACTAGACGGGTTACAAACAAGCAAACTCTACACAAACATAGGAAAACACTTACATTCAAATTTCCCTTCCCAAGCTACACATTCACCACTTTCATGGTGACTCTTCCATGGGTGGAAGTGGACCAAGTACCAATGGGGAGAATGCATGCCAAAAAAAAATAATACAACATAAGCCACCTCATGGCAACACAAATGCAACCAAAAATACTTCCACAATCCTTATGCCCCCCAAAAGGCTCAAGGCCATATTTACTCCCCTTATGACCCCCAAATGCATACACAAGGCTATGCATCAAGGGTCACCAAGGACACCCTTGAGAACACTCTCCATGAGGAGAGCCTCTCACCCATGGCTATCATACTCCTTCCACCCCAAGATCCTTCCTACCCTCCCAAGAGTAGGAGATCTTGGACACTCCCAAAACAACAAGAACACAAAACAAAATACATAGAAAGAAAACTACACTTTCTTAACTTCAACAAAATACTTCATAAAACACTCTCATTACAAACAACTCTTTTCTTTTACAAAACAACATAACTAACACTTACAACATAACAAGAGGAGGTAAGAAGTAACCAACCTTATTCTGCCAATAGGTTTGCTAAAATTAGTTGGGGATGAGCTGCCCAATTTCACACTAACTTTTTCCAAATTCCACCAAAAGTGCTAAACTCCTACTAACTTTTTCAAAACAAGCATAATCTCCAAGAATGGAGAGTGGGTGATTACTCACTAAGTTTCCAAATTCTTGCCTAAGAAGGCCTCTCACACACTTCCCAACCCCTTGGGTGAGGTGTGAGTTCCCATTGGTTGCCCTTCCCAAACTCTTACACATTACCAAAATTGGAAAGGGAAAAGGTGGAAGAAGATGGGGAAGAGAGTTTAACTCCTAAAGGGAAGGTTCTCTATCCTAGGAAGAACTTTCTAAGTTGAATTTTCGTTCATCTTGAAAACACCACTTTTTGAAGTGACTAAATAGTCACATGGGAGAAGCCACATGTTGCAAAATACCCCTAACCCATAGGTATACCCTTTGGACCTTTGGAAAAGCCTAAAAACTTACCCTAGGAGTCCATTAAACCCTTTGGAAACCCAACTGAAGTTTACCTACGGGTCAAACTTGAGTTGACCACTCCCAAGACTCCCTACCCAAGGCAAATTTGGGACCACACTCATGTTTTTGAATGGCTTTGGTAGAAACAAAACTCCCTCCAAGAGACAAGTCAAAATCAATGACACTTAATCAGCACATGTGTCAAGTGACACAATAAAAACACAATATAAAAATCACACATGGAATTTGTCTCTTGTAGGATTACACATATACATACAAATTAATTTTTAACACTCAAGCATTATACACTTCACAAATAAAATACATTACAATGGGGTGTTGTCTCTCCAAATAGACAACTCCCGGCTTAACAAACGCACATTGGTCTAGGCTTGGTTCTCCATTAAATTCCATGGTCACATGGATAATTTTCCTGCGCATCTCAATTAACACATTAGTACTCCAAATAATCACAATTATACAAAATCAAATACATGGATTTCATTACACATCAAATACTCATACATTTGACAACAATAATTCAATATCTCATTTGTTTCAAATTCGATTTCACATAAGCAATTAACATAATTTCCCAAAATTGAACCATTCATAGATAAGCATCATTTTTCTATCATCAAAATGAAGTCCTGCAAATTTCCAATAATGACATTCACCATCATAATGTAATTCTATTCTAGTAACATATCTAGAGTTTCATAATCATCATGCATGAAATAAAATATCAACATATGTCAGTGTGATCCAAATCATGGAATCATATAAGTTCTAAGTCCATAAAGCATAAAATAAGCATCCATAATAGTCTCAATATGCATATAACTGAAAATGTCAAACTGAGTCGGGGTAGGGCCTCACATCCATGTGCATCTCTATCTCTATCTTCCTATCTATCAATATCTTCTTACACCCCCCTCCCCCCTCCCCCTACACCCCACTTCTCTCTTGCTTCCCCCTCTTTATCTTCCCTCTTTCTATTCCCATCTCTCCCTCTCTCCCCATTACAAACACAACACAAGCTTGTTGGTAATGGAGCATAATTATCTTTTTGATTCAACAATTTTGTTTAAATGGATTCTTGTAGCACCTTGTAGATGGATGCATAGTGTATTTGAATCTATCACTTCTCCATTGATCCCTTTGTTGCACAAACGACAACATTTTTCTAAATGGCCTACCAATTGATTTCATGTAATGTACAAATGTATCCAACTAATACACCAATTTTTTTTCTTAATTGACCTTTCACACCTCTTCAACAACACACCCATTGCACACCAAGATACTATTGCTAGAAATAATATTATTTCATACATAAACATATTTTTTTTTAATTTTAAATTTATATTATTTATTTTTAACTTATATTTCTAGCTTTTACTTTAATTTTATATAAATATATACATCAATAAGAGAATAAGATTCCTTAATAAAATCTCCCGAAATAATAAACACAGCTACGTATCTTCTCCTCGAGAAAAGAGAATGTAGCCAGCTCCACATTATTTACGGCGGGCGATTTTTAAATTTGTTCACGCAGGCAAAATCCGCCCATGTCAATCTTCAATTGCGTACAAGTGAAAAATGAAGACTTAATAAACGCACCAACTAAGATTATTTCACAATAAATGAAGTCTGGGACAATGAACAATCCCAATAATAAATTCCTGTTTATGGTCTCTGTGTGTACACAAGAAGGGTTTAAGCAATGCATATAGTCTCTAGTTGTTGCAGATTATGCCACCTTGATCACAGCTTTCTAGTTATGTCATAACTTCAGCATCTCAGCAATCCCAGGAATCTCAGCAGTCATCACAGTCTATCAACATGTCACCACCACCAGATTCGGGAGGGATGGGAATGCCACCATCATCATCCTCCCATCCCATACGGTACACTTATTTCTTAGGTTGCAAATGTTTTGCCACTTGTGATTTCTGCTTCTTCCTGCTCTTGCCTATTGTAAAAAATGTCTGTATAAGTATTTGAGTTTAAGCATTTGGCTATGTCTGTGCATGCTAGTGATAGGTTCATTTTCCTTTGCTTTTTCAGTCCGCTACATTCCCTCCATATGGTCTTTAATACACAAAACATTCAGAATCTCTTCTGAACTTCAATCTCGGCAATTCCCAATCCACTCTCCACTTGAGGAATATGGAGCACTGTTGTTATAGAACAATAATTCCTGAAGACATGTCCATTCAATAAGAGAAAAGCCCACTTGCAGGATTCACCGAACTCTTAACGTCTTTCCACATCTTCATGCCAGGCAACCATGTATCTGTAGGATGCACGAAACTATCCCAAACAATCTTAGATTCGTTGTGGGCATCACCCAGCACAATGAAATTAGCAGAGTCCCTTATCAGAGCAATATCAGTCGGACCAAACTAACCGGCCATTTCTATCAAGCAATCTAAGATGACCATTGCTTGAAAAATCCACAACGCTGGGCATGCTTCTGACCAGATTATCTCTTTTAGCTATCCAAACTATGGTCTTCTCGGAGTTTCGTGTGTACCAGATGCCAATGTACCAATTATTCGTTCCTTTCGAACTGAAAAATGGGACGCGGCTAATTTGGCTCCAAAACGGTTCATTAATATTTGTATTATACATTCTTACGAAAAAATGAAAGATATAGCTAGTTCTGTCAAGCACGACCAAGATCTGTAATATTGAATTGACCTTTGTATTATGCGGAAGTCGTCACTTTTTGAAACCAGTTTAACTGCATCCCTGAAAAATGTACCCTTATAAGGGTTGTTGATGTTTTCTTTCTTGTTTTATGAAGTCGGGTGTTCCTTGCTATCCAAATTATACCATTTCTTTTACGAGGGATTTGCCCTTTTGTTTGGTGATTTGCCCTTTTGCTCCAAACAAAAAATGCTAAGAGTATTGTCATTTTCATGACTTCTGAACCCTATTTGTACCGAAACAATGTGGAGTATAGAATTTTAAATTTACAATAAAGGAGGAATTGCTACTGAGGCCTTGAAATGGATAGTTGTCAATGTGTCATGAATTACTCCTGCACAGTATCTATTGAAAAACATTATGAAATTTGAAAAAAAAAAACTAGGAAAAAATGCGTTAAGAATTTCCAAGAAAGTACTAAATATTTTTTTCTTTCAGAAAATTTAGGTCATATTAGTCCGAAGAACAAGAGATACAGGGAAGACAGAAAATAATAATTGCAAGGAAATATTGCTATCATATTTTTCCCCTTGGTTTGCTTGAGAGTATAGAAGAACTCTATTGGTTTGTTGAAGGTCTGTAATCCACAAACTTGAAGAAACCGAACCACAGTATGATATTAAAATTGCTGATTACTCTTTTATCATGATATGGCCTCTCTATGAAAGGATTTTATGTATGTATGGTGTCAATTATTAAAAATGATAACATTATGTGAGGAATTCAGGAACGGGAGAAGGCACAAGCAGAGCTAAAAAGGAATCATTTTGAGTATAGAGCCTTTTTGGAGTCTTGTGATTTCATAAAGGTGCACACCTTAAATTTTGTCTCAAAATGTTTTATAATGGTGTTAAATTATAAGATTTTGTCTCAAAATGTTTTATTATGGTGTAAGATTTTGTCTCAAAATGTTATATAATGGTGTTAAATTATAAGATATATTAGAATGATTGATGGTTTGATGTCTAATTTTTAGGTGGATACTCAATGGAGGAAAGTTCAAGATAGGCTGGAGGATGATGAGAGATGCTCAAGGCTGGATAAAACAGACCGGTTGGAGGTTTTCCAGGTGACATTGAATTCCATGTTCTTTATTTTTGAATTTTTCTAACCATTTTGTTTTGTTATCCTATCCATTAATAATTTAATAAGGGTTTTTGATATGGCAGGAGTATATATGTGATTTGGAGAAGGAAGAAGAAAAACAAAAGATTCAAAAGGTGTCTAGAATGAGTAGTTGTGCTTCCCTAGTTTTTACTGTCTTATTTTTGGACATTTGAATGACTTGAATAGTTTTAAATGTAGGAACAATTTCGCCAAAAGGAACGTAAAAATCGGGATGAATTTCGAAGATTAATGGAGGATCATAAGGCAACTGGCCTGCTTACAGCAAAAACACAGTGGCTTGATTACCGTGCCAAGGTATTAATTGTTTGGATTTTGTTTTGAATACTTGTATAAAAATTTAATGTTTTGTTTTAGCATTCCTCCGAGTGGAGTTTTATTCATTTTGATTCTGAGATTATGTGCTTCTACGTAAGATCTTTGATCTGTTTTGTTTTAGGTCAAGGACCATCTTGCTTATCTAGCCGTGGCTTCAAACACATCTGGTTCACCGCCCAAGGATTTGTTTGAAGATGTTGCAGAAGAGATGAAAAAGCAGGTGTGAAAGTTAGACATTGCTCAATGATTTTATTGCATAAGTTAATTGCACTTTTACTATCAGGTTTGTAATCATTGTTACTCAATGCAATTTATGTTTCATTCCTTTGATGAAATCTTACTTTGAATTTGCTGTATGTTTGGCAGTACCAGGAGGACAAAGCAAACATAAAAGATGCTTTGAAGGCAGGAAAGGTGTGTCTTCTGTGCTTTGAGATCTTCCATGGAATGTAAAAGATATTGTAATCCCTTTGATGTGATGATAGCAGTTCACAGTAAGATCAACATGGACTCTTGACAAGTTCAAAGCTTCCGTTGGTGAAGCATATGATTTGGCTACTGCATCTGAAACAAATCTTAAGGTTTGTTCTGGTTCCATATCTAGATTTTTGGCCCCAGCTACATAAATCTTTACAAGAAAAGTATTTGGGATTTTAATTTGAACAATATCACATTGGTGTTATGTGGTGTCACATATTGTTAAGCTCATATCAAATTCTAATTATACAAACATGGATCCTATCCTTTTGTGCCATATGACTCTGGTTACTAATTGATAAGGTCATTGCACCAGCTGTATTATGTTTTGACTGATTTGTGCTGGCAAGTAGTTACTGAAAATAAATTGCTGCCATTTCACAACATTCTGTTCTCAATTGTAAATAGTGAATTTTTGTTAGGTTAAACTCAATGAAATGCAAATGTTGAAAGTGATGCAAGTTGTTTTTGATATATGATTTCTTTTGGTCTTATTGGCATTTTGTATTTTCCTTGCAGCTTGTGTTTGAAGAAGTGCTTGAACAAGCAAAGGAAAAGGAAGAGAAAAAAGAAAAAAAGAGGCAAAGGCTGGCAGATGATTTCATGGATTTGCTTTATTCTGTGAAGGTTTAAATTATTTCTTTTGGAAAAGATCCTTCTACTGAATTTTCATTTTATTTTACTTTTCTTACATCTGAAGTACATTTTCATAATGTGCTGTACATTAAAAATTCTTATTATGATTGAACTTCTATCTACTTCTTGATGGATTAAGTGTATTGTTTTTTTTATTTTAGGAAATTATTGCTTCCTCAAAATGGGAGGATTGCATACCTTTGCTTGATGATGCCCAAGAATATAGGTAAAAGAGCCAATATTAAGAATTGATCTAGTAAGTAATAAAAGGCAGTTGTTATGTGCCTTTCACTATTATAATTATAAATGTAGTCACATAAATCTGTCCACTTAATTAAATGAATACTTAGTATTTATTTGATTATTTAACCATCAATTAATAATTAATTAAATTAATATTTAATTAATTCATCTTAACCCTATTCTCCTATTAATTAAATAAATTATTCAATTTATTTGATTTAATTCACTTAACCAAATTCAGACCATTAATTAAATAAATAAATCATATTTATTTAATTAAATCTTCTCTCACATTTAAATAAATTAATATTTATTTAAATTCCCCCAAAATCCCACCTCTCACATTTAAATAAATAAATCATTTATTTAAATCACCTTTATCCTCCACCCACTTGCATTTTCCTACAAATACAAGTTGCACAATTATTTTAAATAAATAATTTATTTAAATCACCTTTATCCTCCACCCACTTGTATTTTCCTACAAAAGCAAGTTGCACAACTATTTTAAATAAATTATTTATTTAAAATCCTATTTATCCTCACCCACTTGAAACCTTTAATGGTTTCCCTTAAAGTATTCAAACTTGATGGCTTTAAAGTCTTCAAACTTGATGGCTTCCTTCTATAGTCTTCTTAAAGACTTTAATGGTTTTCCTTAAAGTCTTCAAACCTTTAATGGTTTCCCTCAAAGTCTTCAAGCATTTTAAATGCTTTATCTTCTTTTTCTCATTTAAATAAATTAATACTTATTTAAATATTTATCCAAATTCAACTTACACCATTTAATTGAAATAAATGATTTTATTTTAATTGAAAATACCAAAATTTCTCCCACTTGCATTTTCCTACAAAATCCACTTGTATGCCTAAACCCCTTCTAGATTCTTCTAAACCCTTCCTAATTAGCCTAATCCATCCCCTAAATATTGTCACATTCCTAAGCAAATTGGAGTCACTTCTCAAAGACTCCAAAGTCTTTGAAAAACAATTAATGCTTTGTGTGTTCAACAAATTAACCCTCAAAGTCTTGGATAACCTTTGAAAGCTTTCAACCTTCAACCACTTAATCCCCAAAGTCTCCAATAGCCATTAATGGTTAATTCAACCCTCCCACATGGTTAAAACATTTGTTTTGACTCAACCTCTACCCAACCCAAAGGTCTCATCAGGCCATTAATGCTTTGACCATGATTATCTCTTAAACATTTGCACAAAGGTTTATCCTTGGATTAACTCTTAATCCAATGGGTAATCTTAATTTAGACTTGACCCTTACCTTCTAGATAACCATGAGGTCTTCTCAGGCCTTTAATGCCTCCAACCTCTTCTCTCAACCCAATCCTATGTTGACACTTGTCACCATTTTATTGGTGCCAATTGTGCACATGGATCCCCAACTTTCAAACTTGGCCCTTGATTAAACCATTCAATCTTAACCCTTCATTTCCCCATTTCTTCTATAAATAGAACCCTTCTCCTCAAGCAAAAGGAAGCATTTTAGAGTATTGTTGTTATACTAGCATTAGCATAGAGCTTTTTCATAGCATCACTATCTACTCTTGCATAGTATTTGCTTATCATATTCAACCATCTTGAATCTCCATATGGCATCCATGGCTAGTGCTAAAAGCTGAGAGCTACACTCATTTGGGACTTGGAGAGGAGAGAAACAAGGGAGGAGCAACTATGAGCATCTTGATTAGCTATTTCATTCTATGTTTATATGCTTTCTATTTCATGCTTAATATCTCTCTTGATATGCCTGTTTAGGATAATCTTTTGTTGCTAACACTAACGTTTGTTTCTTGTGCTCTTGTGTGTGTTTCCATCAAACAGGTTTTCTAATCCTTTTTGCAGAGCATCATTTGGTGAACCCGACGTGAATCGAAGAGCAATCATTTTGAAGACTACTAACTTTTGAATGTTTTAATTGACACACAGGTCATTCTCTTGCATTTTTCTTCTCAATTTAGCACCTTCGCAAATTGATACTTTAACGCTATTGTCTATAATGTTGCTCTTTCATGTTAAATAGCACTTCTGTTTTCACACAGAGTAGACCTATTGTAACAAAGAGTTGTAAGAAAATTCTTTGTAACCGAAAACCAAAAATTTTAGGCTTGTAGAAGCCCACCAAAACATGCAGATTTTTCTAACTAATTATCTTTTGTGCAGGTTTTAACTAACCCCTACAATAGCATTATTTTTAGCAATTTTAGCTTAGGAAATAAATTTGTTCATATTGCTAACTTTGTCTTTCAAGTTAGGATAAAATAAATTCATTTTCCTTTTGGGTTAAAATCAACTACACTTTCATTTGGAGTTTTAAAAAGAACCATATCTTTCCTTTGGAGCTCTAAAAAAGAATCACACTTGTTCAAAGTTAAAAAGAATCACAAAAACAAACACGCAAATTTTTTTGTTGCAAAGTTAGGAACAAATTCTTTTGGTGCTTAAAATCAACAAGGCAAATTTTATTTCTTGCATCAAGATAAAACTTACAATCCACACTTCCATTTTTGGTGCAAATAAAATTCACAATCAACTTGTCTCATTTTTAAAGCAATTTTACTTCATGCAAACGTGTTTTTCATTAAGTTGACCAGGATTTTCAAATTCTAGTTTACTCCAACAATTGCCTTTGAAAATTAAAAAGAACACCATGATTGTTGGAGCAACATCTCAAAATAGATAGAAAATCATTGCGATGACAAATTAAAAGGAACAAGTGAATTTTGTGTTTGGCACACTTGTGCAAAAGAGTTGGTCGAGTGGTCCTACCTCTAACACACACTATCCTCTCCCTTGGCTCTCGTGGTCCTAGGTGCAAGAGAAAAGTATTAGTAACGCTCAAATTTTATCTTTTTAAGAGAGGCCTGCCAAGGGATCGATACTCTTGGGAACGACCTCGAGCGGTAAATCCTTCGAGCCGCTATAGAAATCAGGTGAGAGCGAAAGTTGTAGCCTTGGGTATAGCTGTTCCTACAGTGTAACTGGCCGAAAGGACAAATGGGCCCCACCACCAGTTACAAGGCTCTTAAGTGAGTCACTGCAGAATGACCTTATGTCCAAAAACATCGAACATGACTAAACACCTTTAAGTAGTAGCCCACCTGTTCTATTGATTGAGGATATTTGAGGTCTAATTTAGTGCAAGAGCATAGAAGGTTTTGCTCCCAAGATACTCACCATACATATTTCCTTGAGTAGAAACATAGCTTTTTGAAAAGTCACTTGTGGCTTGATAAAAGTGGTGACTCCCCCATCATAGGGATAATCTATTTGTTATGCTCGTGCAAGACTTAGTATATCACATCCTTACCTGCCACGGCGGGATTCATAAGGTATGTAGTACCAAAGTCGAAGAAATATCAAGATGTGGGCTAAATTTATCACAACTGGCCATTTGACCTTAGGGATAAAAAGTGTTTGAAGTGTGTTCGTTTTACAGACCTAGTGCGAATTGAGCCGACTTCAGGCTTTGGAAATACACCTTAAAATACATCTAAAGGAAGGGTCAAAAACAAGTCCAAGAATTGGGTTGATCTAGACCCATACTCATTTGTGCCTTTGAGGCTACAATCTTGTGTTTGTGTGCTTGCTTTGTTTTTTTGTCAAAGAAAAATCAGAAAATCAATCCCAAAAAAAAAGTATTCATCCAACATCTGTCAACACAACCAAAAATACCAAAAACAAAGTGCAAACAAACAAAGAGTCAAAAATTTATGACCATTCTTCACATCTTGTGAAAGAAGAAGTGTCATCAGAATATCAACTTAAGAAGGAGACCATTAAGCTCAAAGGCTTTGATCAAAAGGAGGAAATTCTTCTATCTCAATAGACAAATCTTTGTCTCACATAGAGTCTTTCTACATCGCATGCGTCTATACCTTCAAGGTAAAACAAATGAGTTTGATTTAGAATCATTGAACCGCAGAGCTTTTATGCAATATAGAGCTCTGAGTTATCAAAAAAATCAAGGAGGAAAGATTAATCCCAATTTCTTCCCAAACATCTGTATCACCTACAACACAGCTCGAGAAGTGCCACCAACGTCTGAAAGGGAAGAAGAAGAGTTTGTCCCATTTGTGACACAAAGTTTTTATTGAAAGTTGAAAACATTTTCATCCATCATCCCACTCATACATCATCACTTCATCATCAATCCATCCCAACTCTCAAAACATTAAGAGGTTCTTGTCCCACGATTCCTTTTTAGATATTGCTTGAAATCAAACACATCACATCACTTTTAGATTGTTTCTACATCTAGGATAAGCTCATCCTAAGAGACACATCTACGCAGGTTAAAACTAGTTCATGAGTGAATCCTCTCATTACTAGGTAGTCAAAATCTGTAACACATCTCAGATTTCTCTACACCTTATCACATCCAAAATCATCAAAACAAACAAGCAATTCAAAGAAAGAATTCTGGTTACATTTACCTTTAGAGTGCTAGAGATCTACAATCCATCAACCATCAATCTTTCATTTCATCACCAACTCATCATCATCTTCAATCAACTTCAAAACAAACTTGCAAACAAAATGGCTCAAACCCGATCACGATCAAGGCAACGAGAAATAGAAATTGAGGAAGAAGAGGACAACCTCAATGAATTTCAAGAAGCACTTGGAGGAAATGTGAATGACGAAAACCCAAGTACTCCCACTCCTTCAACAATCGAAAGGGTTCAGCATAACCCTCATTTTAACAGATTATTTGATGAAATATTAAGGAGCAATGCGGATGCTCACTTTTTAAGACTCGCTCAAGAAGGAGCCAAACTCCCCTCGGACTTTGATCTTGCTCAATTAAGACAAGCATCAGAAAGACAAAGTCGCCATGAGGAGGAAAGAGGTAGAAATCACATCAGATATAACATCCCTCGAGGTAACCCACCACCTCCTCCTCCAAATGAAATAGAGATGTTGCGGCAACAAGTCGAGAATCTCGCCCAACAACTTCATAGTGGTGTTAAGACCAATCAATTCTCACTTAACGACATCTGTCCCTATCCTTTTGATAGGAATCTTTATATGCCACCCTTTCGACGCGGGTTCGAAACACCAAAATTCAAAAAATATAGAGGAAAGGGAGATCCCCGTGATCATGTCCGAGAATTTCATTCCGCTTGTCTTGAAGTCGCTTATGAGGACACATACCTAATGCGCCTTTTTCCCCAAAGCTTGGGAGGAACCACCACATCATGGTTTTCCCGACTACCAGGTGGCATTAGAACATTTGAGGAACTCATCCAGAAGTTCCTATCTCATTACTCTCATAACATTGAACGCGACATCACCATGGCTGATCTATGCAACACCAAACAAAAACCAGGTGAATTATTCTCAGTATTCCTGCAACGATGGCGCCAAATGTCTAGCAGACGTTCTCTTCAGTTACCTAAACAAGAACTAGTGGAAATTTTCATTTCCAACTTAAACGAAGAAATGGAATTTCACCTGGATGTCAAAGACACAGACTCCTTTAACGATATGATCACCAAGGGTATAAAATGTGAAAGGGCACTCATCAAGAAAGGACTCATCAAAATCTTTAATGAACCAAAAGATGGTCCTCGCCCGCGCTTCAATAGTGATAAACCAAAGTTCTGGAACAAGAATAAAAATATCGTCAACGATGGGGTTGTGGATGCTCGAACTATCCAAAATGCACAACCCGTGGTTCGGTTTGCAGGACAAAATCCTCCACCTCAGAATAACACAAATGTTCCTCCTAATCAAGGTCGCATCACATCTCATGATGAACCAAGACCTCGTCCACAAAAACAAAAACGCACATACACTCCCTTAGGGGAACCCATTGAAACAGTTTTGCGACAACTCCTTTCTCAGAATTTGGTCACTCTACCTAAACTATCCAACTATGAGCCTCAGGTCAAACCAGCATGGTGGAGAGATACTGAACACTGTGAGTTCCATCAAGGACGAGGACACAAGACAAGTAATTGTCACTGATTGAAGGATCTCATTCAGGATCTTATTGATCGAGGAGAAATTGAAATTGAAGGACATGACCCAAAAACGACCAATAATGATCATCTCATGTTCAAGGATCCACTTCCATCACAAGATCAAAGGGGTCCTTCCACTTCCCGGCGAGGCACTGATACCACTGATTATACGCAGGCTGCGTATAACTACACTGTAAATCACCTGTATGATGTCAGTGAATAAATTGCAACTATAACCTTCAAAAATCCCACCTCAAATTGCAATGTTGTTACACGTCGTGGCAAGGTCACCATCAAGGCAGCTCCACAGGGCACCACCTCCGTCCCAAAGCAATATAATCTTGTGGAACAATTAGACAAAACCCCTGCGCTCATATCCATTTTAGAACTATTGCGCCTATCACCATCTCATAAAACAATCTTGGATCAAGCACTCCAAGAGGCGTCAGTCCCTGCAAACCTGAACACAGACCAATTTCAAGCCATGGTTGGAAATCTAAAGTCATCACCTTGTCTCACTTTTTCTGAAAGTGACAACTCTTCCTTCCAACAACCTCATAACGCTTCACTACACATTGAAGGCTTTATCAACCAACACAGGATCAAGCGAGTCTTGATAGATAATGGAGCAGGCCTGAATATTTGTACACTACAGTTGGTCACAGCATTGGGATATGCAATAGAATCAGTGGATCCTCGCAAGAAGATCACCATCAAGGCCTATGATGATGCAGAGCGTTCATCCAAAGGAGCTGTGGTACTACCAATCCGAGTGGGCCCTGTGGTAAAGCACATCATCTGTCAGGTTCTGGACCTTCCTCTGCCATATAATCTATTATTAGGAAGACCTTGGATATATGCCATGCAAGCCGTTCCATCTACCTACCATCAATGTATCAAGTTCCCACATAATGGTGCAGAGATCACAATCCTGGGTGATGCAAATCCCTTTGCATTTTGCCATAATATCAGCCATCAACCAGAAATTACTGTTCCTAATAATAGGGAAGCCATTTCCTCTACATCATATGTAAGTCCCACCTCTCTTGCCAGTTTGAACACCCCTATACCCAAGCAAGAAAAGCTTAAAATGAAAGTCGCAGAGGAAGGTCCCAGGGAATATAACTTAAGTCAACTCTTTTGTGTGGGACAAATGCCCACTTCTTCTAAAACACATGGTAAACCACAACAGTTACTCTAGCAATGACTAATCACGTCAGCATGTGCTTGGACGCCTTTCGTCCTTGGAAGGAGTCAAGAGGAAGAAACACAAGATGAGGACCTAGCGGACTGGATCTATAAAGATCCCATCACCACTGACATACCGCGAGTTACACTTCCTACAGAACAGTATGGCAAAGGCCTCCTCATTATGCAAAGAATGGGATATGATGGTCAGAGTGCTTTGGGATACTGCAAACAAGGACGACATGAACCGCTGCTGCCAGAGTTCAAGCCCAAAGGTAATACAGGCCTAGGCTTTGAAAAAGAGATCCTTCCTAAACTCAGATTTAAAGGAAAACCTAGCAAACCATTTTGCCCACCTACTGTAAAGAGGAAACCTTTCATAATCAAAGCACCATCAAGCAATATTGTCACTGCCCCATCGAGGCTCACAAACCCACCGCAACCGTCATCAGTGCCAAAAATCCCACCAATCGAACTAGTAATCCCATCCACAGCAGTCATCACATCAATAAAACCATTCATAGCAGCAACTATATTGGAACCCGTAGCAGCATCTATGGCACCAGCCGTTCCAATAGAAGCCACTAAATCAACCCTGTCGATACTTCCAGTAACAAAACCTTTAAACCCCATCACAGTTCCTGCAGCACCGATCACCTCAAAGGTACATAAACCAATCACACCTGCAGTATTCAACTCCAGCGACATCCCAGTATGGTATAGCAATCGGATGCTGGAAAGTGATTCAGAGACCGACTCACATGAGTGGGAATTTGATTCTGTACAGCTTAACACTTCAGATGAGGAAGACACGTCACCACCTCCACCACGCAAAGACATTCCTGTTTACGGAGAAGCACAGATAAAGACCACTTGGGTACCTGAGCTGGAAACATCTTCCACAGACCCTACGTCTCATCCTACGCCAGATTCTGATAGGGAGAGTACCATCAACGACCTTCACCACACTGTCTTAACCCTCACTGATACATCTCCCGCACTTAACTTAATCGATGAAGTAATGCCCATTATCCACCCTGAACTCATCGAATGGAACCAACCAAATCCCCCATGTCTTGACCTCTTCCAAAACGATGAGGCTATCATTGACTTTTTGGAATTAAGGGATAATCTACCAAGCGGGGATCACAAAGCTGGATTCGCCATTGAACTTAATAGCGCAGCATACTTTGGGGCAGATGCCAAACCCTTCAACTGCAAAAATATAACATTAAAACATGGATCTTCCAGTGAAAACCACACTGTGGCACTGTTTGATCCAACAAAAGTAAAAAGAAAGAGCGTATCCAACGGTGAAAACCTCTCTGAGGCACTTGAGGATGAAGGGTTTGACATTCTCCCTGCTAGTACACAACAGGAACGATCGACGATTCTCATTGAGGAGACTACAGAATACAATGTGGGGACTCCTGAAAACCCTCATATCATACATCTGGCATCTCTTCTCACTCCAGAGGAACAGCCTCAATTTATCGAGTTCTTCCAGCAGCGCCAGATCAACTTTGCATGGTCATATGCAGACATGCCTGGGCTTGATCCAGATTTAGTCATGCATCATCTCACAGTAGCAAAAGGAGCCAAACCTGTCAAGCAGAAGCTTCGTAAGATGCATCCTCAGATTGCCATGCTAGTCAAAACAGAACTCAAGAAACTCCTAGATGTTGGTTTCATTAGACCAATTGATTACGCAGAATGGATCTCCAATATTGTGCCAGTCAGCAAACCAAAAGGGGGCATCCGCATTTGTACAGACTTCAGAGATCTGAATAAGGCATGTCCTAAGGATGACTTTCCCCTACCAAATATCGACATCATAGTGGATTTGACAGCAGGACATGCCATGCTTTCACTCATGGATGGCTTTTCAGGATACAATCAAATAAAGATCGCACCAGAGGACCAACATAAGACAGCCTTCACATGTCCATGGGGCACATACTGCTGGAATGTAATGCCTTTTGGTCTAAAGAATGCAGGAGCGACCTATCAAAGAGCAATGACCACCATCTTCCATGACATGATGCATACTATGATGGAAGATTATGTGGATGATTTACTAGCAAAATCACTCACCAGAGAAGGACATCTCCACATCTTAGATAAAATCTTTGATAGACTGGAACAATACCATGTTCGACTCAACCCAAAGAAATGTGTTTTTGGAGTGACCTCCGGGAAGCTTCTAGGATACATTGTCTCAAGCAAAGGTATTGAGGTCGACCCAGCAAAGGTAAAAGCAATCATGGACATGCCACCTCCAAAGAATATCAGTCAGCTAAGAACACTACAAGGACGGCTTCAATCCATCCGCAGATTCATTGCACAATTGGCTGATAAGTGTCACCCCTTCACACACCTGCTACACAAGAACATCCGCTTTCAGTGGGATGCCAGATGCCAACAAGCATTTCAGACGCTTAAAGACTATCTCATGAATCCACCATTGCTGATGCCACCAGATCCAAGTAGACCATTATTGCTCTATATCTCAGCAACAAGTACAGCATTGGGTGTACTACTGGCACAACATAATGCAGAAGGAAAAGAGTGTGCTATTTACTACATCTCTCGCACACTGGTGGGCTATGAACTCAATTACACACCTATTGAGCGAGCTTGCCTAGCAGTAATCCTGGCAGCCACTAAATTGCGGCACTATCTATTAACACATAAGGTACAACTCATCGCAAAGATTGATCCACTCAAGTATTTACTCAGCAAAGCAGCATTGACAGGTCGCTTGGCCAAATGGGTGATGATTCTAAGTGAATTTGACATCGAGTACGTGGACCGTAAAGCTATCAAAGGTCAAGTTATTGCAGATCAGTTGGCCGATGCACCACTCATAGGCGATCATCCTCTCATTTCCAATTTTCCAGATGAAGAGATATTCATGATCACAACAGCACAACCATGGAAACTATATTTTGATGGTTCATACACTAGGCACGGCTCGGGGGCAGGCATTCTGTTTATCACACCTCAGGGTGATAGCATCCCGAAGTCTTACAGGCTCACATTTCCATGCACCAACAACATAGCAGAGTATGAGGCCTTGATCACAGGACTCAGATTAGCCATACAATGGAAATTAAAAGAATTGCAAGTATATGGCGATTCCCAACTAGTCATTCGACAAGCAACAGATGAGTATCAGACCAAAGATGATAAACTCATGCCATACAAGCAAATGGTGGACAATCTAAAGACATCATTTACTACTATCACTTTTGAGCAGATACCAAGAGATCAGAATCGAGCTGCTGACGCTATGGCTACCATCGCATCTCTACTAGATCTTCCACAGAATTCAACATGCTACGAGTTCTTGGTAGAACAACTTTGGATCCCCACTTATGATATCCCCGAATCCGAGATGATATGTCGCCTTGTCGGTTCTGAATCCCCATGGTACGGTGAGTTCTACACCTATCTCCGCGATCATACCCTTCCTCCCAACCAATCAAATAACCAACGAAAAACCTTCATTCGCCAAACTGCTCGATATACCATTATTGCCGAAACCCTATACTGACGTAGTCTTGATGGTACTCTCCTTCGATGTCTGGAACATGATGAGATAACAAAGGTTTTGGAAGAGGTACATGAAGGAATTTGCGGGACTCACTCAAGTGGTCCATCACTAGCCAAAAAGATCATGCGAGCTGGATACTATTGGCCATCTATGGAAAAGGATTCCTACTACTTTGTCAGGAAATGCAAGAAATGTCAAATTCATGGTGACCTGATACATGCACCCGCACAAGAATTGCAACCAATCACAACACCATGGCCTTTTTGTCAATGGGGCCTTGACCTTGTGGGTAAGATTCATCCATCTTCATCCAACGGCCATAAATTCATTATTACCGCCACCGAATATTTCACCAAGTGGATCGAAGCTGTTCCACTTACCCAAGTCACCGGCAAGCAGATCGCCTCATTCATCCTCAACTACATCATCTGCCGGTATGGTGTACCCATGTCCATCATCACAGATAACGGTCTTCCTTTCAAAAATCAGGATGTTCGTGAGCTTTGTGAGAAATTTCATATCCAACACCGCTTTTCCACTCCCTATTACCCACAAGGCAATGGTCAGGCCGAAGCATCCAATAAAAACATATTGAGGATCCTAAAGAAGACAGTCAATGATGTCGGCCGTGATTGGCATGTTCAATTGAATCCAGCGCTATGGGCATATCGAACTAGCATTCGGACCCCTACAGGTGCAACTCCTTATTCATTGGTCTATGGTGCTGAAGCTATCTTACCTATTGAGGTCGAGATACCATCCTTACGAGTTTCATTGCACAATCTCATCGATGATGAAGCATACAGAGTATCTCGTCTTCAGGACTTAGAGTTACTAGATGAGAAGCGACAAGCTACATACAATCACCTCAAAGCCTATCAGCAGCGCATGAGTAGAAGCTACAATCACCGAGTTAGATCTCGTACATTTGAGGTAGGTGATCTTGTTCTTCAAGAAAATCCTTGCAACCAACCAAACAGAGAACATCAAGGCAAGTTTGAATCAAACTGGTTGGGCCCATATGTTGTCACTGCTGTATTCGGGTCTGGGGCATATCAGTTGGCTACATCAGAAGGAGAACCGCTCGCAGATCTAATCAACAGCATGCACCTCAAACGGTTTTACACATAAGCTGTACAGAGCATCAGGCTCCCCTGCCTATCAGAAAATACCAAAAAACATTCAGAAAAATGTCCTGAAGAAAATATAAAAACATTCAAAAAAAAAGTAAAGAAAAATCACGCATCCAAACGGTGAACAACCACTCCGGTGGCACCTTGGGTAAGAACGATGGTGAAAACCTGGCAAACAGGCGCCAATCGTAAAGGCTATGGCTCCATTATCTTTCAGACTTGTGGCGATCACATCTACTTCATACATACATCCATCCATCCATCAACCATGGCTTGTTATTCCTCTGCAATTATGATAGTACTCCATACATCTTGCATCCCGCTTTTTCATAGTCATGTCTAAAACTGGGGGCAATGCCTTTAACCTATTGATGGAAGTGGATTCTACATTGTCTTATGATTCATTAAGTTCTTCATTCAAACAATCATCAAAAATCCAAAAACATTCAAAAATATCTCGCAAAATCCAAAAACATTCAAAAATGACTCACAAAATACCAAAAACATTCAAAACAATTCAAAATCCAAAAACATCGACAAAACCATTGAAAAATCACACAAAAACATGGCAAAACCTTGTACATACCCATCCATGCAGATACCAAAATAAACATTGACAAACTACTCACACAATGACCATTTACCAATCAACCACACACTCAACATCAACAATCAAACTGTCTTCAACAAGGATGCATCATTCCTTACCAAAACAAAGACAAAAGTGACATTTTCTTTGACAAGAAAATTATGTTAAGCTATCAAATACTTGGTTGATTTGTGAGTACAATCATTTGTTTATCTGTATCAGGATCTTGCAGCATTGTTTTGTATCATTTGCGCATTATTTCCGATGAAGTACTGGGGCATGTACTAATGGTGTCTACGTGGGAAGTTCACCAAGCTACATGATCTTATGCAAAATACAGTCATAGATCATTACGGCTTGCTGACTACAGCGTATACCTCGACCATATGAGCATGAACCATTACCAAGGATCCATATTCTTTTATTCTTTATGTATATACTATTTGTTTACAGGTACAATGCTCGTTCTTTGGTTCCTCCTCATCCAATTTGGATAAAGGTTTTTATTTCTTAGTATGGTATGCACTTGTCTCAGGATATGATCAGCCTAAGATCAAGGAAGACGATCCAAGTCATGCATGAACGGAGATAATCCTTGTCTGTTCCGCAAGCAATACTCTGGTCAACTTGATCCATTATATCAAGTTGCTTGTATTAACTTGCTATATAAAATCCATGTAAGAAATACTCTGGTCATCTTGAATCTTTATGTCAAGTTGCTTGTATTTTCTTACAACATTTTAAAGCTCAATGATGAAAATAGAGCACCATGGATCGTCATTCCATCTCATTTGTATATATTGCATTTCGTTGCATTCCACCCATCCATACATTCATAATAGCTGCATATCATGCATACGTAGTCATAATAATGCATACTCTATTTTCCTCTTCTTCCATAGGACTCGATCCTAGTCCTCCATATCTTCTATCTAACATCAAATCCCCCCTCACCCTCCCTATCTTGATCATCAACATCATCCTAATCCCTTCATCGTTTCCCATCCTCACTCATCCAAACAAATTAAGCAAGTTACTCTGTCTGCACAGATACATCGACTCCCACACACCTAGACTATCAACAGATACTCTGATCAAGTATCTTCGGGTCTCAACAGGTAATCGATTATGGTAATCCTGGACTACATCAGGCATTTATCACAATGACCTAGTCTCAACGGGGTTGCCATGATTCCCCACAACCATCCATCACATGCACATACTATCAATTGATCAACCAATCAAACACAATCCAACGGACAATTACATCAATTGTCTACGTCTCAACGAGTATTTTGCTTCATATACCTTGACTTCATCGGGCAATTACATCAATTGTCTAAGTCACCATCAGGTCACTTTGATTCACTTACTCAGACTTTATCATGTCCAAGCGACCAACTGACATCAACTATCACGCTTTGACTTGATCGGGGCAATTAAACCGATTGCACCAGATTGTCTAACCAATTTTGATCAATTGTATAGCATCAATCCAAACCCCACACTACATCTGCTATGTATCTCTTGCATGACCTCAGGGTACTCACTGGCTTGTTGTTTCTTCATATTCACTCCATTTTCTCCCATTCTTTCATCATTAGTTCTAATTTCTTCTATTCTACCTCCCCTCCGCTTTTCATTCTTTTTCGAGAGATCGCCCGATTTTTCAAAAAAATTTGGCCCATCCCTCGAGGGGGCATACCACCCATTAAATTTACATTTTATGGGGCATTTCTTCACATCTATTTTTCTTTCTTTGAAACGACGCGATAAACCGCACCGTCTCAAAGAGGGGCAAATGTAGTCACATAAATCTGTCCACTTAATTAAATGAATACTTAGTATTTATTTGATTATTTAACCATCAATTAATAATTAATTAAATTAATATTTAATTAATTCATCTTAACCCTATTCTCCTATTAATTAAATAAATTATTCAATTTATTTGATTTAATTCACTTAACCAAATTCAGACCATTAATTAAATAAATAAATCATATTTATTTAATTAAATCTTCTTTCACATTTAAATAAATTAATATTTATTTAAATTCCCCCAAAATCTCACCTCTCACATTTAAATAAATAAATCATTTATTTAAATCACCTTTATCCTCCACCCACTTGCATTTTCCTACAAATACAAGTTGCACAATTATTTTAAATAAATAATTTATTTAAATCACCTTTATCCTCCACCCACTTGTATTTTCCTACAAAAGCAAGTTGCACAACTATTTTAAATAAATTATTTATTTAAAATCCTATTTATCCTCACCCACTTGAAACCTTTAATGGTTTCCCTTAAAGTATTCAAACTTGATGGCTTTAAAGTCTTCAAACTTGATGGCTTTCTTCTATAGTCTTCTTAAAGACTTTAATGGTTTTCCTTAAAGTCTTCAAACCTTTAATGGTTTCCCTCAAAGTCTTCAAGCATTTTAAATGCTTTATCTTCTTTTTCTCATTTAAATAAATTAATACTTATTTAAATATTTATCCAAATTCAACTTACACCATTTAATTGAAATAAATGATTTTATTTTAATTGAAAATACCAAAATTTCTCCCACTTGCATTTTCCTACAAAATCCACTTGTATGCCTAAACCCCTTCTAGATTCTTCTAAACCCTTCCTAATTAGCCTAATCCATCCCCTAAATATTGTCACATTCCTAAGCAAATTGGAGTCACTTCTCAAAGACTCCAAAGTCTTTGAAAAACAATTAATGCTTTGTGTGTTCAACAAATTAACCCTCAAAGTCTTGGATAACCTTTGAAAGCTTTCAACCTTCAACCACTTAATCCCCAAAGTCTCCAATAACCATTAATGGTTAATTCAACCCTCCCACATGGTTAAAACATTTGTTTTGACTCAACCTCTACCCAACCCAAAGGTCTCATCAGGCCATTAATGCTTTGACCATGATTATCTCTTAAACATTTGCACAAAGGTTTATCCTTGGATTAACTCTTAATCCAATGGGTAATCTTAATTTAGACTTGACCCTTACCTTCTAGATAACCATGAGGTCTTCTCAGGCCTTTAATGCCTCCAACCTCTTCTCTCAACCCAATCCTATGTTGACACTTGTCACCATTTTATTGGTGCCAATTGTGCACATGGATCCCCAACTTTCAAACTTGGCCCTTGATTAAACCATTCAATCTTAACCCTTCATTTCCCCATTTCTTCTATAAATAGAACCCTTCTCCTCAAGCAAAAGGAAGCATTTTAGAGTATTGTTGTTATACTGGCATTAGCATAGAGCTTTTTCATAGCATCACTATCTACTCTTGCATAGTATTTGCTTATCATATTCAACCATCTTGAATCTCCATATGGCATCCATGGCTAGTGCTAAAAGCTGAGAGCTACACTCATTTGGGACTTGGAGAGGAGAGAAACAAGGGAGGAGCAACTATGAGCATCTTGATTAGCTATTTCATTCTATGTTTATATGCTTTCTATTTCATGCTTAATATCTCTCTTGATATGCCTGTTTAGGATAATCTTTTGTTGCTAACACTAACGTTTGTTTCTTGTGCTCTTGTGTGTGTTTCCATCAAACAGGTTTTCTAATCCTTTTTGTAGAGCATCAATAAATATAATTTGGATATGAATATTCAGGGCAATTAGTGATTAAAGCTTTTGTCGGGAGATATTTCATGAGTACATTGCACATCTTCAAGAAAAGGTTAAGGAAAAGAAACGGAAACAAGATGAAGCAAAGGTAGACAACCTTAGTACTTTTCTTTCCTCTGACGGGCGTGTGCACAAAGACGGGAGACCAAAAAGTGGCCACCCTCATCGAGGTCAAAGAGGTAAGCATTTTTAGTTTTTTGAATGGAATTTGTTTAATTTTCAGGAATTGAGAATGCACCCTCAAATGATCAAAACCTTGATTCACCTCCTCATCAAAATTCTGTTGAAGAGCAACCACAACAAACCCCTCTTTCAATGCCTCAACATCCTGTAGGAACACAAGAAAACATTTTAAGTCAAATAGAAAACAATAAAAGAGAACTTGAGGTGCTAATTGCAAGGTTGAAAGATTCATCAGCAACAAACTCCCATAGGTCCACCCTTGGTGAATCCCTTCAATCCATTGTTTCTCACATAGTAGCAATGAGTGGACAACTTAATAGTTGGTCCAACAAGAGGGGAGAACTAAGACAGTTTTATGCAGACAAACTATCTTATGAACAAGTTAAACAAAAAAAAATTATGAAATCTGATTTGTATGCATTGTTCATTGACCCAAGAACCAATCAACTCCTACAAGGCGCTTCCAAGAGGTTACCTATCCATTGGTGCCATCACCAAGGGATAAGGGATAATTTTTGGTATAGGTGGTGGATGGTTTTTGACTATCCTCCATGTAGTAACAATGAGGTCCTGCAATACTTTTGGAGGAAACTCTATTGCGAATTCGTTCTCAATGAAATCCCTAATTACTTTGACATAGGGTCTGAGTTCCAGGGTAGAGGTGGGGGCTCCACACAGGATAGAGTAGGGGCACAACGTACTCAAAATTTGGCACCAAGACCCCTAGGTAAACCAAAGATTGCGCATATCACTATCCCTTCTGTTGTAAAGGAGGGTGTTGAGGTAGAGACCTTAGAGTCCATTAGCTCACTGACTCAAAGCCTTATATATCACATTAGGCCTCTAGCACAAGGTGATGTGGTTGAGTCTTCTAGGAATCGAGTTCGACCTCACTTATGTCAAAATTGTGGGTCTCGTTGTGTTTATGATCATGAAGATGATTCAAATGCACGTGGCCAGGACACATCTGCAGCCGATCAAATTGTCATGATAGATGATCTATTGAATCAAGCATTTGACATTGATGTTAGGTAAATTTGAACAAGTTCAAATTCAATTTATTAAATTTTATTTTGAAACATAATATTAAGTAAATTACTAGAATCATTTTATTTTGAAATCTAATATTAACTAACTTACTAGAGTGATTATAATAAAATTTCAGGGTCAGAGTGTTCACCCTCAGTCTAGTTGCCCTCCGCCTTTTGATTGCACGATGATGTCAAATCCACAGGTTTGTAACTAGTAAAGAAATTATAAATATAATACATGTGAGTAGTTTAACCTTATATGAGTGGTAATCTTATAACTCACATTAGATGTTGAATAGGTTAATGTTGGGCCTTCAACATCAACACCTACTAGTCAAGGTGGTCATCGAACTTTCACTCAGGTAACCTTGTCTATTTTTATTCATTAATGGTTTGTAAAATAAAGTCAGTTAGATTTTGGTAATTGAATAACATTGTTTCATTTTCAGATGCTGACATCAGATGCACCTAATATTCGGTCCACAATGGAGTATGGTGTTCTCTAGCAGTAGCATCTTCGATGCCTTTGACAGAAGTATGAGTCATATTAGTAAATTTCACATTATATTTGTCTTATTTATCTGTTAATTGAAATATTGAATGATATTCATTTGTAATTTAATTTCTATTTTGATGCTTGCCACAGGGCTTTGCAACTTCAGATTGTGAGTGTGCCCCTGTTATGAATGAATTATTGCGAAAATTGATTGAGAGAGATTATTAGTTTGCGGTAAGTGATTATCCTCTCATATGTTGATTTGTATAATTCAATTTATGTATATTAAAGTGTGTACTTTTTATTGTTTTAGTTGAAGGTCCAGCAAATTTTAGAGAGGAGTTCAATTCAGCGAGTTTGAAAGTAACCATCATATACATCTCCCTCCACTTGACATGCAAAGGTGGCTCGTGATCTCTTTCCTTCCTCTAGAGGGAAGTGACTACATTAAGGTTCTTTGTTGTATGCCTATTTGACATTTTTGTATATATATTTCCAGATATATGACATTATACGTCTATATGGCTTTTTTGTAAGACTATATGGTTTTATTACATATTTTGTACATTAATCCACATAACAATGTGTCATGACTTACTCCTGTACAGTATCTATAGAAAAACAATTTAAATTTTAAAAAATAAGAAGAAAAAACAGGAAAAAATACTGCTAAGAATTTCCAGGAAAGTACGAAATTGTTTTCCTTTCAGAAAATCTAGGTCATATTAGTCTGAAGAATAAGAGATACAGGTAAGACTGAAAATAATAATTGCAAGGGGATGCTGCCATCATATTTTTGGAAAGATTGAAAAGAACCTAATTGAATTAATATCATTTTATTTTAGATTTGTCTGCAAATTTTTCCTTCCTATGAAGATGATAGGGATACTATAGCTTTAATTTTCTTACAAACAAGTAGATTTGATATTTCTTATCGTTAGTATGCTGTTAAAAGAATACGTCATATCCAAGTGGTGGTTGGCATGAGCTTGAATATGGTAAGTTGTATGCATCTTGAAGTTGAATATGATAAGTTGTATACATCTTGAAGTTGAACTTCGATTAGACTTTGTCAACATTTGATTGAAGCTGAAAATTAGTTTGCTATAAATATTCTAAAATCAGAGTTGTCAAGAGGGGCTTTGATTGAAGCTGAAAATTAGTTTGTTGTTTATCCTACTTGCCTTGGGTAATACAGTATGCCAAAATCTCAATGCTTTTATAGATTATATATTCATATCCAAAATGATCTTTTTTTTGAAATTCTAAACATGGTTTTGTTAGTAGGGGAAAAGATGGCAACGTTTATCATTAAAGGGTACATGAAGTAAATGATATGTTTTTTTTAATATATTACTAATCATTTACAAATATTTTTTTTTTTAATAGAAAATCAAGAGTCACAACTTAGAAATCCACTTAGAAACCATTTCGACATTATAAATCAATTATAGAAGACCAAGAGTCACAACTTAGAACTCCATTATAGATGTCCCATTAAATTTGAACTTGGGTATCCACATCTAAAACTCAATGCTTCAACCAATTAAAATCAACACGTTGGACGATGATATGCTTTTTGGTTTATTTTATCTTATGTATAGTAGGCTTTTGTCAGATTGTGTAAAAATTAAGGGATTTGATATAAGTGATTTTATATGAGGTCAGGAGATCTGTTTCATGCAATCCATTTTGAAATGACATAATCTTAAACTGATGATTTTTTAAGAGAGCAATGATTGGTTTTAATTGTACACTAATACTAATTTACCTCTCTGTTTCATACAAAACATTATCATTTTAGGCAACTGAATTGCCATGGTTCTTAGGAATTTCACTTGCATAACTTATTAGACTGATAGGATAAGATTTTATTTGCCCATATGAATTAGGGAATTGATCTATTTTTTCTTTTGAATCACTGTGTGTGTGTAATGAGTTTTCTTTCTTAATGTCTAGTCAATGATTCTGCTTAGGAAACCTTATTTAATAGTTGGTATGTGGTGCAGGGGCACAAGACTAAAATTAATCATTTCTTCTTCAATGAATTTCATGTTTTGTTTCAAGGTGTTGTAAGGGACCTTAGAATCCCATTTTCATGTTTATTTTGGATAATAAAGTCCTCATATTCCATTTTTGTAAGGCCTAGTGGCCTAGGGTGCTTTATAAACTCTATGGTCAACTATGGTCAAAAGGACTTAGGATGTGTGGATTTAGTGATTCAAGTGTATTTTGGTCTAATTAGGTCCAAAATAATATGTTTAGGCTCCTAGGTCTATGTTTGAAGATAATTTGTTGGTAAAATACAAAATTGTCAAAAAATTGACAAATGTTGTCAATATTGGTGAACAACTTTTTGAAAAGTTGTTAAAATTAGTTCCTAACATTCACAACCACCTGATTTTGGTTGGAACATGTTGGGATGGCTATATTATGCCTCAACAAACCAATTTGGAGGTTGGTTGAAGAACAATGTGAAAGTTGATAATTTGAAGCAATAAAAATTCTGTATTTTCCTGCAAATTTGCTGCTATTTTGGTTGGTACGGGTTTGTACGATCTGAAAACTGAAAAATTCTTCCATGATGAGTTAAAGGGGTGAAATACCTTTCATTTGAGTCCAACTAGAGCATTTGAAGTGGATAAATAAGCGAGATATTGAAGTTTTAGTGAAGACAGCCTGTGAAAGGGCATAAACCTAGGGTGTCACATTTCTTTTCCCTTTTCTTCCATTTTAATCATAAAAAGAATCTAAAACGTGGTTGGATGGAAGATTTGGGACTTTATTTTAAGATTTTCTTTGTTTCAAACCTGGAGGAAGTGTTTGGAAAGAGCAGAAATTAAAAGAAGCCAGACATCTCTATGTGGCTGGCAATGCAAAAGTAGTAAAAAGACACAAAAAAACCCCATAACTATTGGTGAATTGTAAACCAGTGTATAAAACCTTGGAATTGGTATTATTTTGGATTCCCATAAATGCTCAAAGTCATATTTTTCTGATATGGTGTGTAAAAATGGTACTTCCTTCATTAAGTGCTTGAATTAGTCCTTGTTGTCATCATTGAGGGTTTGGTAGAAATGTGGTTTGTTGAAGCCTTCAAGCCCTTTCCTTTTGGAAAAAGTGCTGCCCAGGGGAGTGTATTTGATGTGTGCAATAAAATCTAGGCGTCTTTTGGAGATTTTGTTTTGTAAGCCAAAAAGTTGTTTTTGGAGACTAGTGGGCCTAGAGAGCCAAATTGGGCTTGGATACCTTGGGGACTTGGAGGAGAAAACCAGAGGGTGGATTTGGATATTTTATGATCCATTAGACCTATCAAACCTGTACAAGGCTTTGGGAAACATATAAACCTTACTTGGAGGGGAGTGAGCCATTTGAGCACTTTTTGAGCATTTTGCCTGTGGGGTTGTTAATCCATTAATGGTGACTTTTGTGAAATGTCTCAATGAGGGGTTATGGGGAAGGAAAAATATGTGTTGAGATGTTATATTTGTTCTTGTAAGGTGTGAGGTTTGGTTGGGAGAACCTCTTTTCCCAAAGGGGTAGTGTTGCCTATTGAGCAAGTGAGCAATTTGGGTTTTTCCAAGTTGTGTAGACCATACCTCTACATCAGTATGCTTGTCATTTATTACGTTCTTCTAAATTAGGTAGTTTCATGTTTGCTGGTGATACAAAGGTAAGGGATGAGAAAGATCGGTTAAGTTTCAAGGCATGTTAACAAAAGGCACACAAGAAAAATTAGACAGCATTACAGTGAAGCAGCATTATTCCTCTTCTAAATTCCATTGTTTATTCTGACAGCAATATTAATCTTTTAGAGCATCATTGCTGGCTGCTGCAGATTTCTTCGTTTATCAGGTCTTGACATTCTGCTCACAGTGCTGGAAACATTTGAATCGCAGTTGCATAGGGTTATTAGACAGACTTGTTAAATGTAGACATGGAGTAATCACATGCATATATTTCATCTCTTCAAGCAAACAAATAAAAAATAATGAACACGCTAAGTTGACTGTAATAGTAGGTTGCTAGAACCTTCCAAATTTCAGATGCAATGCAAATAGGAATACTTGACATTCTGTGCGCAGTACAAGGGGAATCACTCTGAAGCATTGCTAGTTTGACAAACATTACGGTACTGGTTTTTATATGCAATTGCAAGCTCCATGTTGTTCGTAGGTTTAATTAAAAAAAATTGTTGGCATATTGATTGGATGAAAACTGGAAAGTGTTTTGGGTTTTGTAAATTCCATCATTTTAAACACTTTAGCTACACTGCTTTCTATTTGAATTTAACTATTGTTCCATGGCTGTTGGGGGATGGGTTTCAGGGATGGGGGCAAAGGGCTTAAGTTTGGGGATGCCAGTGGTGCTATATGCATATAGTACTTGGAAAATTAGTTATGAAAAGATGTATAAGAATTATAAACTTTGACAAATTAGTAAGAATAACAAAATTGCAAATACTAAGATTTCTTGAATATTAAATAAAATTTGACAAATGAAATTATCAAATTGGAGATTTCTATTATATTCAAAATATGATTTATGATCATGATTTATCATTGGCTTATTGCTTGCTTAGAATTATAGTTTGATGGGGGTTTGGAGGCAACGCTAAAATGAGGTCGAGGGTAGCACTCTTGGCATAAGAGAGAGATGTAGAGATAGGTCTAGATCTTGGGGAAGAGAGAAGAGAGTGAGATAGAGCGAGAGAATGCTGATAGAAGGTTGTTGATTACTAAAATTTGACTGTCTGAAATTTTTTAAATCTTCTAAAATCTAGAATCTGCATTATAACTCCTACAGATCTAAAATCACTCTCAAACGTCTTGCATGAAAGGAAAAAGACATTGAAATGTAACTTATACTTCATTGTATATATCTGATGAGGAGAATGAGATTGGCTTGAAGACTAGGATGCTACTTGCACAAATTTTCCACCATTTTTTCTTAGGGTTTGAATTTCCAAGTGGGGGGTATCAACGATTCCTAGGTGTCCCTAAGACAACCAAGAGACTCCTAGGAGTCCCCAAGACATCTATATGTCCCTAGTATCTCTAGTAGTGGTGGGATGGTGAGGGATGCCCCATCCCCATCCCTCGTCTAAAAAATGCGAGGGTTTGGGAGGGGGGAATGCGTCCCCGTGCATCATTGAACTTAACATTCTTGTTAAATTTAGGAATGTTGGAACTGGATAATCTGATTGATTTTTAATAAGGAATTTATAACTCCTACAAACTATCGATGGTTGGAAGCCTATGACTAAAATGCTATACCTACTTGACCAATGAAATATGTTTTCAAAACCGGATGACATCAATTCAAGAACACTAAATTGGTTGTTTCTCATGAGCATATTATTGTTTGTACTTGGTACGGTGTCAAATTGCATCAAAGATAGATTTGGCTGAATATTAGGTCTCATTCTAGAAGTGTTTTTGAATTGATTTTGTCATTTTATGGAGTGTGATTTGAAACATTTATACAAATACATGCACAAAGTTTTCTATATTTGTTTTGCTATATTCTTCTCATTTCACTATATCAACTTCACTATATCAACTTGTCTAGGTTGCTTGGATTAGGATATTTTTTATAGTTGCCTTTGTAACCTTCCATACCTTTGTATGAGCTCCAAATCAATGGAGTCTTCAAGAATTGAATTTTTCTCAAGTAAGCTTCAAATATGGCTACCATTGGTTAAGTGATATGTTAAAGTTGATGTTGTCCTAGGTTAGAGTTTGCTTCATTGATGGCAGGATAAGCTTATTGTGGTTTTTCTTGTATGTCTTATTAGAAAATAAGACGTGTCTTAGGGAAGGAAGTCATGAACTAGGAACTTGATTGGGATGCAATTATGGGTTTTCGAATTGTTTAATATTATTATGTTTGTAGAATTATGGTATTTTCTTTTTTGTTAATCATTCTTTTAGAAAAATTAGTTATTCTTAAAATGACCTGTGTAATGGTAGGCAGATGCATTCACTGTCTGGAAAGTTGTATAAGATTTTTTGAAAAATTGGGAGTTCAATAGGAATAATCAAATTTTTAAAAAATATTAAAAATGTTGAAAAAGAGAAAAACTACTTGTTTTTTAAATTTGAAGGCATTTTTATAGCTTAGAGATATATAGAGCAAATAAAATAAAATTTAGCATATGAGGAGCAAAGCATAGAGTTGTGTCACACTTTGGGCCATCTGAGGGTAGTCTAGCCGAACTACCCCCCGAGTTGAGTGGCGCCATGTGGCGTCGGGAGTTCCGCAGTTTGGCCAAACTCCCCTTTATTCAAATGCTTCCATTAAAAAAAATCATTTTTTAAAAAATGTTATAACTAAGGTTATTTCGGCTGGACTAGCCTATTTGTCATGTGATGTGGCACAAAAATGGTGAAAAACTCCGTAATTCTCAAACTTCTCACTTTTGCTCAATTTTTCTATAGCAAACTATTTTTTTACAAAAATCTAAAAATACCCTTTTGTAGAGTTCGAAGTAACAAATCTGATCATATAATTTTTTTACTATTTTTTATTAATTAAACATTGCAAGTAGCTTTTTAATGTTAAAAAAGAGGCTGATTAGATATTAAATGACATTTAATTTTAAAAAAAAAAAATTATAATAGATGACAAAATCTTCTTGAAAAGGGTTTTTTTTTGGATAATGATAAATTTAGTAGTCAAAAGGTGACGACGAACAAAAACTATCAAATTTAGCTATGTTGGACTTGAAAATATTATAACAAGAAAAATATACATCAAATTTTTTTTAACACTGCATATATATGTTTTCTATTTGGAAATTTTTTTTTCGAAAAAGTCAATTTTTTTTTTTCTGTGGTGTCGATTAGAACCTCTAATTTTCAACATTTTTCAACAATGAAAAATTTGTCTTTGAATTTATAAAAAAATTAAAAATAACAGACATAAATTTCATTAACAATTCTGCATTTGATCAATTTACATCATTTCAAACTTCAATTTAGAAATGTCACTTTTATGCAGTCGAAGTTAAACAATTTTAGTTTTGTTGGCCGACGCCTTTATAAAAGTGTGACATAGTTTGTGCTTTTACCCATGAATTGTCGAAATAAAAAGTTTGTCTAAGATAGCCAAATGTAGTGTAGCATGTAAGCTTTTATACTAATTGATTCTTTGGTAAGTTCTAGATGAAGTTGACAAAGTTACTGTTATGTTAACAATAAAATACTTCATTGAATGATATGCGAGTAAACTTGTAGTCTTGTATGATGTAAGTCGATGGAAAAATGCTACTAAAAACATTGCATTCCAAATAATTAGTAATATCAAAACAATGTTTTTGATTAAATAAGCAACAAAACAAGGGCGTTGGCCCTATATACAAACAATTCGTAGGCGGAAACAAGAAAGGCAACAAAACAAGGGTGTTGACCCTAAACAAACTCAGGTCAGACAATTTTAATAGAAAGTTATATCCACTATTAAAGGCATGCCAAACTAGTAACAACCCAAAAGGACTCAACTCAAGAGTGAGGAGAAACACCTAGAACCCGATTCAGAGTGATTTGGGGGGTGGGGGGGGAGTGAGGGAGAAGAATTCCTTTTCCGGTTGTGACAAACAACAGTCTAGGCAATACTATTATTAGGAAAATTATTAGAAGGACCAAGTTGGGAGATCCCCACAACATTGTTGTCTGCAATTGGAGCAAATTGTTGCTATAAAACATCTGGAATAGACTCTCTAGGAGCAGACCATTACTGCAAAACGAGAGCAACATGAGAATAAGCCTCAAGGATAAAGGAGGCCACACCAGAAGCGACTAGGGGGCAAGCAGAGGCTACATTGGTAGTTAGAGGCACAACCTCATCTCGAGAGGGGTTATCATTGACATGTGAGGAGACATCATCATCAAAATTAGAAGCCATGGCTGTCAAATGATCAACAATATCATCTTTTACCTCTATGGTGAGAGAGAATAATCTGAAGTTAAATGACCTTCTGAGAAGCACCCCGGTAGCAAAAGGGGAGACCCTCATAATCTAATGATTGAGTCCATGGCCTATACCCAACCATGAGAACCACATCACCAAAGAGATGTCAATGTCAATTAAAATGCAAGCAAAGATAGAATGACCCATGGAGGATGTGGAATCATCAACCTTAAAGAATCAACCAATAGCATTACAATGACCTTGTAACAAGAATGCTCCCACAAATGAAGGGGAAGGTTGAGAAGACACACCCAAACCAGACATGCATGGTTAATCATAGAAACTGCACTATTATAACAAATTTTGAAAATTTTGAAAACTTAATAAAACATCAAAACACTTACAATAAACATGTTGCATCACAGTACGATAAAGAAAAAGACATTTTTCATTAAGAAAATCTAAAATAGAAAAATTCGAAGAATATATCAACAAAATAAAAAAATGTAACCAGTCAATAAAAGGCACATCATTTCTCATAATAGTTAGTCAAATGGGCATGAATTTCAAAGATTCTAGGTACTAACTAAGCATTTAGATTTAGTCAAAGTATCGACTCGTATAAAGTAGAAGTAAAAGATAGACACAAAACACATTTAGGATGAATATGAATAATATCAAAATAAGCATACAAAATCACAATGACCAATATTTTAATGTCACAAAGATTGGACATCTTGGTGTTGTATTAGGTTACATATAAATGTCAGGTTGATGTTTTTATGCAGCAAAAGATTTTTGTACTACAACTAGAGTGAATGATAAAATGTGATGAAGACGAAGATGACCTACACATTATATTACCTCTTCACTTCTACTAATGAGACTATAAAGAAATGAAATTATAGCATTGTCATATTCATCAAGTGAAACAATGATATGATATAGGGCCTAAATTAGCATTAAATTCAAGCCATTTAGTCAAGTATATGATTATTTCTTTCCAAATAACTAATTTACATGGTTATCACTGGAGTAAACTATAGACCATCAAACATTTTTTTGGAACAAGTAACCAACCAATCTTCATAATGACAATTTAGTCATACGTTAAATCAAGATAAATAGAAAAAAAAATTAAACCATGATAAAGTAGACAGAAAATATGAAGTAGGCACAAGTTAAATATAACCTCAAAATATAGATGATTCACTTAATGATAATAAAAAACTCTCCTTAGATGGAAGCCTCACCAAAATAAAATAGGTTTAACATTTTTAATCTTGTTAACTTAAATTTACAAATCCTTGTGACATTTGTTTATATTAAAAAAATTATTTAATATTTGGTATTAATAAGTAGACACAAAAATAAATCATGTGTGAGAACCTATTGATAATATTGATGAAATTCTAGCATCTGAATATAGATAAAACTAAACCATCATAAAATAGACACAAAATATGAAGTATGAATATGAGTGAAGATATATCCTTGAAATAAGAACCATTCACTTGCCATAAAATTAAAATACCATCTCTTTGGATGGAAGCCCACCTCAAATACAATAAATTTAATTTTTTTGTCTTACTAATTTAAATTAAAAGATCCTTATGATGTGCACATTGAAAATTTTATTTAACAATGTATTCATCTATTTGTATGCACTAGTTGAATTTTGAGCAAACACTTTATATGGTGTGAAGTTATAAAATTTATTTGCAACAATGTTACAACAAAAAATTGCCTACCTTTGACTCAAATGCATTTACTTCCTTTAGTTGTCTTCTATGCATTACCCAACGAGCTCTTATTTATAATTGTGCACAAATGTGATGTTCATAAAATATTTTGCCATTTTGTAGGTTAAAAGGATTTCACAAGTCGGTGAGAGATTGTTTAGGGTTTCAAATGCAATTTAAATATGATTTTCATATGATTCAACTACAAAAAAAATGTTGAAAAATGCATTTTTTTTGAAAAAATGAGATGTTTTTTTGAAAAAATTGAAAGATTCACAAAAATCAAGTAAAGTAAGGAATATTTAGAGATTTTTGTTTCTTTGGTTTGAACCAAGCCTTGAATTTGACGGCCACCCCTACCTGTCATATCATTTTTTTATGACGGTTTGATCATTTCAATGCCTTTCATTTGAAGTTTTAAGAAAAAAATTAATTGTCAATTTTTTATTTATTTTTTCCCCTATGCCTCATGGTCCTAGCATCATATACTTCTCACAATAGTTACATTTCATTACTATCATACTTAAACAATTTAACCACAAAATTTTCTAGCCATTCTATTCAAAAAAAATAAAAAAAATTACTTGTTCTTTTTTCTCTCCTTGTTTAATATATGATCCCTACCCAACTTCATCAGTAATGATATTTGCTTACCCAAATTGATATGTTTCTTCATTTAATTATAAATTAAAATATTATATAGTCTATAAACTATAATTTTTTATAGTTTATTATATGGTTTTAGAAAAAGAAAAATAGCATGTCAATGCATATACAGTTCAAAATTGAAAACATAGTCATATACCATCAAATTTCAAGTCTAGAACATCAGATATCATTTTAAAAATGTTTGTGAATTGATTTTTGTAATTTTAAAATTTTTTGTGAATTGATTTTTGTCATTTTATAGAATGTGATATGAAACGTTCATACAAAAGCCTACACAACTATAAAAACTTGTTGATTCATTGTAATACTATTATGTTGTTAATTGCTTTTATCTTCTATTCTGTATTGGAAAATCATTGAAGAGTATAATATTATTTGTATTAATGTTGGTCATCTTGCAGACTAACAGTTACCATATCATGTTGAATATTTGTCTTTCCATATTCTTCTCATTCTATATCAATCTGGCTAGATTGCTTTGATTAAGATATCTTTTATAAGTTGTCCTTGTAACCTTCCATACCTTTGTGTGAGATGCAAATCAATTGAGTCTCAAAGAATTCAAGTCTTGATTTTTGGGTTTTCAAACTGTTTAAGATTATTTTGTCTCTAGAACTGTGGTATTTTCTTTTTGGGTTAATAATTATTTTACAATAATTAATGTAGACGTATACAAATGACCATATTCCTAAATGAATGGTCAATGTTCATTTTATTCTCATTCCTCTATTTAGTTAAATCTAATTTAATTAAATCACCCACATTCTTCTATTTAAATTAAATAAATTATTCAATTTATTTAGTTAAATTCACTTAAGCCCTTTACATCATTTAATTGAATAAATCATTTTATTTAATTAAATCCCTTCTCCCTACTTTTTAATTAAATTTACATTTAATTAAATAGTTTACTTAATTTCCCAATTTACAACCAAATTGAAGTAAAGCAATTTATTTTAATCAATCCTATTATCTCTCATCCACTTGCATTTTCCTACATCTCCCACTTGCATCCTAACCCTATTCCTAATTTCTTCTAGAATCCATCTAATCCTAATCAATTAACCTAAATCCATCCATTATCCATTTTCCCTAAATTTGAGGAGGTCACTTCTCAAATTTGGAGTAAAGTCTTAAAAAAGCATTAAAGCCTTTATGCCTTCAACAAGCTAACTTGTTGAATACCCCCAAATTTGGAAGGACTCTTACAAATTTGTCCCCAAAGTCTTCAAACCATTAATGGTTAACTAACCCTTAGTGGCATGGTTAGAGACTTTTTGCATAACTTAACCCTCATCTAACCCAGTGGTCTCATCAAGCATTCATTGCTTTGACCATGGTTATCCCTTTAACCTTTGCACAAGAGTTTACCCATTGGGTAAAAGCTTTATCCATTGGATAACCCTAACCTAACCTTAACCCTCACCTCCTAAGGTAACCATGAGGTCTTCTCAAGCATTTAATGCTTCTTTCATCTCCTCTAAAGTAGTCTTATGTTGACAATTGTCACCATTTCATTGGTGAAAATTGTAAACATGGATTGATAACTTTCAATTCTGGCCCTTGTTAAGATTATCCAATCTTGACCATCCATTGCCCTATTTTCACTATAAATAGAGCTCTCATTCCTCCATTTTAAGGATCCATGCAAGCTTTTAGTATCTCATTTATGCTCAAATTTATCAATACATCTAGCTTCTCTTTGTAATAGGAATTAATCTAATAAGCATTTTAGAGTATTTCCTTTATCATTAGCTTAAATTATTAACTAGTATATCATGTTAGGATAGTATTGCTACTAACCTTGTCATCTTATAATCTTGTTTACTTCATTTGTAGAATCATGCATAGATAGGATGCATTTCATGGTAAAATTAATCTAAAGCATCCCTCGTTCTTGCATTTGTCATCCCTAAGCCACTTTGCTCAGTGATCTGAGAGCAAAGGCATTGGCTTGAGGGACCTTGTGAGATGGAGAACCATGGAACCAACCTTGGGAAGTTGAGTCATTCTTCATGACTCCATAACTTGCACCAAGAAGTCTTGTAGGTGTGTGAACCAGCTCTTTGAGACCGCATTTTCACATTTTAAGTTTCATTGGCCTGCTTTTCCCGCACACATTTCTGGCGCCCACTATGGGGCACTACCCCATTAATCAAATCAGTTTTTCAATATAATCACTTTTGCAGGTATGTGGAAAATAGGAATCAGCGCGTAGGGAACATCCCTTAGCGCATCCGGCTCACTGTTCGGCGCGTGAGACTCATTCCCTAGCATGTACAGACCATCACTTAGCGCATCAACTTTTTAACATTTTCCTGTAGGTCTTGGCGCGGGAAAATAACATAGCAATGCATTCCAAAAACAGTTCAGCGCATCGGGTTTGTCTGATGGCGCATCCTAGTTGTTTCGTAGTGCATACAATCCTTTCTGTAGCGCATTATAGATAAAAGGAAAAAACTAAAATTGTAACCGAGCATAAATTTAGACTTGTAGCCTGTATTTTTCTAACTATTTTGGTTGGTATTTTGTAGGATCCTTAACATTTTTTTGCAGGGAGGAGCATAGTTTTACTTCTAGAGTTACAATAGTTTAAGTTTTTACTAACTTAATTAAGTTAGTTAAAATTTAAAGTCTTTTAATTCTTATGGGATAAAATTGAACTCACCTTGTTTGGGCTATAAAAAGAACCACAAAAACAATCCTTTTTGCTTTTCCTAGGAAAACAAATTTTCACTTTGGGCTCTAAAAAGAACAAGGCAATTTTTTATTTTTGCAAACGGAGGGGCTTAAAAAAGAACTTCACCATCCTTTGGTGCATAAAAGGATCCACTTCAATTTTTTGCAAAATAAAAGAATCACACATGTCCAAAGTCAGTCACAACTAAAGAGGGAAGATCTTCCCCTTTTGATCGATTTATTTTGTTGACCAAACATCGAATTTACTTTGTTGACTAGGTTCTTTTCATAGATCAGAAAATCATTGCTTTAAAAGAGTAAAACAAACACCATGTTTTTGTGGAGCAACATCTCGATATAGATCTTAGCAAGTCATTGCCATGAAAAGTTAAAAAGAACCTTGTTTGCCTTGTCTCGAAAGTGGAAAGAATATGCTCTCCCCTTAACTGGGTGATCAAAAAACCAGACCACTCTTACGCTTTCAGTCATATTGCATTAAATCCTTTAGCAGGCCTGCCTTCCCGAGGGGTTGAAAAACTCTTAAAGCCATTTTTGGCCGGTGTGAAGGGAATGACCTAAGTGGGAAATGACTTTGAAGCCAAGTGTTCCAACCCACTATAATCAAAAGTGGAAAGTGACAAAAGTCCTTTTCAACGGTTGCGTGCAGCGATTAGTCTTCCCCCAGTATCCTTGAGATACATAAATCCTTTGTTCTAAAGGTTGGGAAGCCTCTTGAGGGAGTTTATCACTAACGGCCGAATGAGAAGCCTAATTACGAACTTTAGCATAGAAACTTTGAGCTGAGTCAGTATCTAGACATTTGTAATATCATAGTGCAAGGGTGGGGAAGAATCTGTCCCCAAGATCGCTCACCATATACCTCCCAAGTTAACTACTCAATTGTGAAGCAATTCACTTTGGATTAATTTCTGGCAAAAGGCAATTATCTGCATAATTATATAGTTTCAATTTTGTGCCTCCTTTGGTTTCAAATTGTGGCAAAGCTTAGGAGTGAAATAGGCCTAATGAATTGGATTACACCTTCAATTATCTAATGTCGAAGTTACTCATCTTAGTGCTAAGTACAAGAAGTTGTGAAAGTAAAAATTTGGGTTAGGCATTGCTCAGTTAAGAAATCATGGGCTAATCAATTTTGACTAAAAATAGAAAAAAATTGATCAGAGGCATGTGTTGAGAATTTGAAGTCTAATGGTTGCATGATCATAATTTGTCTTTTCATGTCTCTTCATTTGAAGAGTTAAACATTTATATAAATGGATGAATACAAACCATGTATCAGACAATCATTTAATACATGATATTTCCTTGGTTTCCTGTGGATGTAGCCTTAAATGGTGACGCTACCCTGTATCAGACAATTAGTTAATAGATTACATTTCCTTGGTTTCTCATGGATGTAGTCTTTAATTGTGAAGCACATAGCTCACTACCATGTATCAGATAATCAATTAATAGATGATATTTCTCTGGTTTTCCAATGATGTAGCCTTTAATGGTGAAGCATGTAATTTGTTGCGTAGTGTGTTTGTCTCTAATTTTTCTTTTTGTAGTTTTTGTGTTATTTAATATGTTTTCTCTACTCTTTTAAAATTAAAAATTGGTATCAAAGCTTGGTTAGAGCTAAGGACCATAGATGGAAGAAGGTGATGTTTGGGAGCTAGATAATGGATTTTTGTTCCTTACCTCTCTGTTCTTTTAGAATGTATTAAAGGGTCATAGTAAAGAGGAAATTGTTGGTGAGCCTGATTCTATCATTGAATAATTTCTTAACACTAAAAAAATTGAGGAATTAGCTAAATATTCTTTGGATGAATCCTGGTAGGGGTGTGATGAAGGGAAAAGGAAAGCCTTTTTAGGAAATAAATTGTTTGAAATCAACTGCTTGTACACTGATTTATTTACCATTTTTTATGTACTATGTATTAAGGCTCTAAGTAGGATGACCATTATCTCTCTCTGTGATAGAAAATGTGATGAATCTAGTCATGATGGCCTCGCACTCTCTTACAGAGACACTTGGAGCGATTTCCAACTCGTATTGCAACATTGTAGTATCCTTTTCACATTTGGAGAAAAACTTCTCCTACCTTGGCACAATCTCCTGATTCTTGTGCATTATGCTTGAGAACAAGGAAACATTCTCCAAATGGTCCTTTGAGAAGGATTACATGAAGAAGAATCCATGCAATCAGTCTTTTGGGGTATCAACTGTTAGCTCCTTGTCAGTTAGTCTTTTTGCAAACAATACTTTGACAACATTGAGGTATTCCTTTTGAACCTTCTTGACCACTATCCTCAATAGAGCTGACTCCATTTAGATCTCTCAAATAATTTCTTCCATGTACTTACTACATAGAACTACTAACGAAAGTCATATGCCTCATTTTATTTGATGTCTTCTCCATCTATCAACGCTTGCCTGGGAATCTCCATAAGTGGCTCAAGACATGGAATAGTCGTCTAGATAAATATGTGTATCCTCTCATGAATTGGTCACGCTTTCCAATCTGTCAAAAATAGCTAGGATCCTTAAGTACAACTGAACCAAATCTTCAATGAACTTGCAAGATGAAGTGAAGATGTTCTCTACCCATTCCTTAGAACATTGAGCAATTTTCCTTATTTCTTCAAGTCCATCCACTAATTCCTTTGGAAGAGAAGAGGGAGGAACAAAGTTTTGATCTTCCTCTCTCAATGAACATATCAAGCATTAGACATAATCACATAAGGATTTGTTCTCAATCTTAAACTTCCTATTTTTCTCTTCCACTTTCTTCATCTACTCCTTCAATGCTAAGGAAGACTCATCAAATTCTTCTATCACTTTTTCCTTGGTAGTGTTGGGAAAAATGGTGTCTCAACCTTGCATTTATGCGAGGTTACTATTTATAGTAAGTTTTCATTTGAGCACGAAATGGTGCGAAACTCTCCCTGAAGCTTCTGGTTGGTTAGATAAGCATTCCGGTAAATTTGCGTCGCAAGGTCATAGCTAGTTTTGAAGATATTAATGTTTTCGTCTTGGAGGGGTGCAATAAAATATTTAAACTTAATTTTGGGGACTTAGAGGCTCCGAAATGCCCTAAAAAGTGGCCTTAACTAGCGAAGCGGGTTACGAGGTGATAGAGCACTTCGCGAGCTTTCCGGCGCTTCAAACGGTTCATCAATCGGACACCCGGTCCTCAAGTTATGGCCTCCGGAAGTTTGTACTCCTAAAATAGGAAAAATAATTTATATCGGATACATAAATGAGCTGTAAAAGGGAGCGACACATGTTGATGTGTGCTTTAACATGTCATAGGGTGTCTAGAAGGGAGATAAGGTCGGATACACCTTATTGGGTGGTTTTAGCCCATGGTTTTGTAATACCGTTTGACGGTTTCTTATATTGTATCTCCTATTTATGAGGTGTGTGAGATAGAGGTTGTGCGTAAGAGTCTTATGGCTATTGAGTTGCCTCTGAATCTCTGATTAGTGGCACTCCTCCAAAGAGCTTTCTCTGCAAGTATGTTGTAATCTGTTTTTGATTGCTGAATAAAATATTGAGCTGCTTTTGGAGGGTGGGATTTTTCTCCCGAAAGGGTTTTCCCCACGTAAATCACTGTGTTGTGGTATGATTGCTATAATATCTATTTCTATTTTCTGTAACTGTTGTAATGATCTGAAAAAGTTTTGCATTACTCTCCTCTTCAAGGTTAGTGTAGGAAGTTTTTTCCGCTACTTAACTTCCTTACAAGGAGTATCAGAGCCTGATCACCTTTGGTTTCAATTATGGGTAGTTGGGTTTTTTGAACTAATCCAGATTTGAGTGGGAGCTTGTGTAGAAGACACTTTTTGATCTTGTTGCAGGAATATTCAGATGGCAAGTTCATCAGGGAGAATAGAGGTGGAGAAATTTAATGGAAGTAATTTTGAGATGTGGAAGCTGAAGATGGAAGATCTGCTAATAGATCGAGATCTTTGGGATGCTGTTGATGCGAATGTCCAAAGGCCCTCAGATCCTACTGCGGCAGCTCAGTATGATGTTATGGACCAAAAAGCCAAGGGTCTAATCAGACTGTGCCTGGCAGACTCTGTTCTAATCAATGTTCATGAAGAAAACTCTGCAAAGAAGCTATGGACTAAGCTTGGTGAGATGTATCAAGTGAAATCTTTATTAAATCAAATTTTCTTAAGAAAGAAATTGTATTCCTTGAAGATGGAAGAGGGTGGACGAATTGCAGACCACCTGGAAGCATTCAATATGTTGGTGGCTCAATTAGTATCCGTCGGTGTTAAGATGGATGAGGAGGAGAAATGTCAGATCTTGCTTTGTTCTTTGCCTGATTCGTGGGATTCTCTTGTTATGGCTATCGGTAGTACTTCTGTTGTTTTGAAATTTGAAGACGTGGTGGGTACCCTACTCGGTGAAGAGATGCGAAGGAAGGTATCCATCAGTTCAAAGGAAGCCCTAACCGTTCGTGGAAGACCTAAAGAGAAAGGCAAGAAGAATGAGAAGCGCGGCAAGTCCAAATCCAAAGGGAGATCAAAATCTGCTGGAAAGTCCAAAGTCATTTGCTGGAATTGCGGTAAACCGGGTCACATCCGTAAGGACTGCAAAGAAGAAAAGAAGAAGAAGAAAAAGAAAAAGTTCGATTCTGATTCTGAGTCCGACAAGGAAGATGGCGATGCATTTATTGCGGCTTTGGTGACTCAAGCAGGTGATGATGCCTGGTTAATTGACTCAGGTGCATCTTTTCATATGACTTCCAATAGAGATTGGTTTTCTGAATATGAAGGATTTAATGGAGGTAAGGTGTACTTGGGTGATGATTCACCTCTAGACATTGTTGGTCGAGGTAAAGTTAGAATCAGGTTTTCTGATGGTAGAATAAAAAGGATTAATGGTATGCTGCATATCCTTGGATTAAAATGAAACCTGTTATCTGTGAGCAAACTGATAGATGCAGGTGTGCAGGTAGTCTTTTCTGAAGCAGGATGTAAGATGATTAAGGGTGCTATGGTAGTTGCTAGAGGTGTCAGGTTTGGCACTTTGTATAAGCTTGAAGCATACACTGTTGAGTGTAATAGCACTTCTGTAAAAAGTAAATCTGCGGATACTTCACTGGAAGATTTGAAGGTTTCACCTTCAGCAGATGGAAATGGTTTTTGGGTACCTAAGGGTGCTCTTTCGTCTGAAGCAAAGTTACCTGCAGAGAAGACTATGTTATGGCACCAGAGACTTGGTCACATTGGAGAAAAGGGTCTAAGGACCTTGAAAAATAAAAACCTTGTTGAAGGTTTGAATGATTGTAATCTTGACTTTGATTTCTGTGAGCATTGCATTTATGGAAAACAAAACCGCGTTCAGTTTTACTCGAGTTCTCATAAAACTTGTGGTGTTTTGGATCTTATCCATTCTGATGTGTTTGGTCCAGTAGATGTCTCTTCGATTGGAAAATCCACATATTATGTTTCATTTATTGATGATTTTAGTAGAAGGACATGGGTATATTTTTTAAAGAGTAAATCTAAAGTTTTTAGTCGTTTTAAAGAATTTAAAGCAATGGTTGAGTTGTAGACTGGAAAGAAAATAAAATGTTTGAGAACTGATAATGGCAGTGAGTTTTGCTCTAATGATTTTGTAAAGACTGTGGAATTAACAGGCAGAAGACAACTCCATATTCTCCATAGCAGAATGGAGTTGCAGAAAGAATGAACAGGACACTGATGGAGAAGGCTAGGAGTATGTTGAGTGGTGTTGGTCTCGAACAAAAGTTTTGGGCTGAAGCTGTTGCCACTGCTTGCTACCTGATTAACAGGTCTCCTACATCAACTCTTGTTGATAAAACACCTATGGAAGCATGGTCAGGTCACAAGCCTTCATTGAGACATCTTAGAGTTTTTGTTTGTGAGGCATATGCACATGTGCCAAAGGAGAAGCGAACAAAGTTGGAGAACAAGGCTGTGAAATGTATCTTCATCGAGTATAGTTATGGTGTGAAAGGATACAAGCTTTGGGACCCTGTTGCACAAAAGGTAATTCATAGTAGAAGTGTTATTTTTAGAGAAATTAAGTCTCCTTCTGTTACATTGCAGCCAGAACAGACTAAAAAAGAAGATGTGATTCAAATTCCTTCTACACCTGAAAGAGTTGAATCGAGACCCCTAGATAGGCAAGAATTTTAGGAGAGCTCGTCTAGCTCTGAATCTTCAGAAGAGGAGGAAGAACCTCCAACTCAGCTTGTTCGAAGGTCTACAAGACATAGACAACCACCTGAAAGGTATTCACCTGATGATTGGAGATGTATTTTTTCTCTGAATACTAGTGTGGATGAACCGAAATCTGTAGAAGAGGCATTAGGTATGAATGATGCAGAATCCTGGAAGATTGCTATGGAGGAAGAAATGGTAGCTTTGAAAAAGAATGATACATGAGATCTTGTACCATTGCCTGAAGGATGAAAACCTGTTGGTTGTAAATGGGTGTTCAAGAAAAAGATTGGTTCAGATGGAAGCATTGAGAAGTATAAAGCAAGGTTGGTTGCAAAAGGCTACTCTCAGGTTGAGGGTGTTGATTACGGTGAGATATTTTCTCCTGTTGCAAAAATGACGTCCATTAGATTTTTGCTTTCTATTGCTACTGCTTATGATTTAGAGGTTGAGCAAATGGATGTGAAAATTGCTTTCCTTCATGGTGATTTGGAGGAAGATATTTATATGACACAGCCGGAGCACTATGTGGTGAAAGGCAAAAGTAATTTGGTCTGTAAATTGAAGAAATCTTTGTATGGCCTCAAACAAAGTCCTAGGATGTGGTACCAGAAATTTGATACATATGTGTTGAGTTTGGGATTTGAACGTTCTAAATCAGATCACTGTGTTTATTATAAATCTTATGGTGATCATTTCTTATTCATTGCATTGTATGTTGATGATATGTTATTCATTGGTAAAGGGAAAGGTATGATTTCAGAACTGAAGTCTCAGCTCGCTGCTAAATTTGAAATGAAAGATCTTGGTGTAGCAAAGCACATTCTTGGGATGGAAATTAGAAGAGATAGGGTGAACAGAAAGCTATGGCTAGGCCAGAGTAAGTATGTGAATTCAGTGTTACAGAGGTTCAACATGCAGAATTGTAGACCATTGAGTGTTCCTTTTACAGTTGGAATGAAACTATCTATTTCAGATTGTCCTACATCCCCATTGGAGATGGAAGACAAGAGCAGAGTGCCTTACTAGAGTGCGGTTGGAAGCTTGATGTATGCTATGGTCTGTACTAGACCAGATATTGCCCAAGCGATGGGAGTACTTTCTAGATATATGTCTAATCCTGGTAGAGTTCATTGGGATGCAGTCAAAAGAGTCTTCAGATATTTGAAGGGTACTTCAGAGTATTCTTTGTGTTATCATGGTAATTCAGTTGGAGACATGACTTCCCTTGATATCCATGGTTATGTGGATTCAGATTGGGCAGGTGATATTGATAGCAGAAGATCCACCAATGCTTATGTGTTTACTTTGTTTGGTGGTGCAATTAGTTGGATGAGTAAGCGACAGGTTGTGGTTGCTTTATCCACTACTGAAGCAGAGTATATGGCAGCTACTCATGCTTGTAAAGAGGCCATTTGGCTTAAGAGACTATGTTCGGATATTGGAATAAAACAAGGTACAGTGACAGTTTACTGTGACAGTCAGAGTGCAATTAGCCTAGTTAAGAACCCGACATTTCATGCCCGGACCAAACATATTGATGTTCAGTATCATTTTGTTAGAGATATGGTCGAAGATGGTAGGGTGAAGCTGGTTAAGGTGGAAACTTTGATGAATGTTGCAGATGCTTTAACTAAGGCTGTGAGCACAGAGAAGTTCAGATGGTGTTTAGAGTCTATGGGCCTTATGGCCCCTAGTAATTGATTCATTGTGTTGACTTTCCCTTCCGCTCTTGCAAGGTGTTCGACAAGTGGGAGATTTGTTGGAAAAAATGGTGTCTCAACCTTGCATTTATGTGAGGTTACTATTTATAGTAAGTTTTCATTTGAGCACGAAATGGTGCGAAACTCTCCCTGAAGCTTCTGGTTGGTTAGATAAGAATTCCGGTAAAGTTGCGTCGCAAGGTCATAGCTAGTTTTGAAGATATTAATGTTTTCGTCTTGGAGGGGTGCAATAAAATATTTAAACTTAATTTTGGGGACTTTAGAGGCTCCAAAATTCCCTAAAAAGTGGCCATAACTGGCGAAGCGGGTTACGAGGTGATAGAGCACTTCGCGAGCTTTTCGGCGCTTCAAACGGTTCGTCAATCGGACACCCGATTCTCAAGTTATGGCCTCCGAAAGTTTGTACTCCTGAAATAGGAAAAATAATTTGTATCGGATACATAAATGAGCTGTAAAAGGGAGCGACACATGTTGATGTGCGCTTTAACATGTCATAGGGCGTCTAGAAGGGAGATAAGGTCGGCTACACCTTATTGGGTGGTTTTAGCCCATGGTTTTGTAATACCGTTTGACGGTTTCTTGTATTGTATCTCCTATTTATGAGGTGTGTGAGATAGAGGTTGTGTGTAAGAGTCTTATGGCTATTGAGTTGCCTCTGAATCTATGATTAGTGGCACTCCTGCGAAGAGCTTGCTCTGCAAGTATGTTGTAATCTATTTTTGATTGCTGAATAAAATATTGAGCTGCTTTTGGAGGGTGGGGTTTTTCTCTCGAAAGGGTTTTCCCCACGTAACTCACTGTGTTGTGGTATGATTGCTATAATATCTATTTCTATTTTCTATAACTGTTGTAATGATCTGAAAAAGTTTTGCATTACTCTCCTCTCAAGGTTAGTGTAGGAAGTTGTTTCCGCTACTTAACTTCCTTACAGGTAGCATGCCCCAGGTCAATTGTTGTAATATCGTACTCATCTAGAGTAATCTCGTTTCTATCCTTGTCAACCCTGGGTACAACACATGCAAAGTCTTGGATCCTGATTCATCTCTCGTAACCTTAGAGAATTTAGATTCACCACCTTCTTCTCTATTAGCTTATTTATCCAGTTAAAAAATTCTTCAACCTCAAGTGTAGGATCCATTTCTTCGTCTGGCTCTTTCCTCATTCTTTCTTTCAGCCAACGCGGAGTGGCTACATGGTGATCCTGTATGCCAAATTTTTCTTCTTCCTGCGCTACTTCCTCAAAAGGTCTCAAGTCTCCCATTGTTGTTTCTTTGAAACAGTCCTGAACCTGCTATTATGTATTTGGAGGAAGTTCTCGTCCTTCATTTTTTTACTAAATAGGCCTTTGAAAAGCATTGGCTATATCTTGTGCCTACAGAATGTCTTGAACTCCTTCTTGGAGCTGACTTCCTGCAACTTCTCTTATGAAAATATCTTCATGCACACTTAAGGATTTGTTAGGTGATTGTGTCTCTTCTAACCTTTTTCTCTTCTATTGCGGTTCCTCCCTTGGAACCTCTTGCCTTTTCCTTATCTGTGAATTCTTAGGGACACTTTTCTCCTTTCTACATTTTGTCCTTCCCCGAGGAATTGCCTCTTCTCTAGCTTGAGCTCCCGATGATCCTTGAGTGGCCTCATCTTGGGATTTCAAGTCCCCCATAAAACTGTAAGTCAGGTGAGCATTATTTGTTTTCAACTTAGTGATGTGATGTTTAACCCAATGCCTTGTGAATTTCATAGCTGGTTGACTTAAGATATCCAAATCATCAATTTTTAGTTCTGACTAGTTAGGTTCCTAAATTGGCTTATCTCTTTCCTTTTCATAATCGACGTGAATGATATTCACATCTTCTTCTATTTGGTCTGGTACTTGGACGATTTCACATATTCTTATCAACTTAAGAGGTAATCTGGAAAACATCCTTTTCTTGATCTCTGTTAGTGAACAGATTTTTGCCTTTCTTCAAATTAAATTGTTTTAAACTATGTCGCCTTCTTTGAAAGACAAAGGTTCAACTAAACAGTTGGGTAAGTGTGACATACACCACTTCCCTCTGAATTTTTGATAGGTATAGCTCCCTCCATTAGTTATTCAGGGAATAATCTAATTAAACTAAATTGGTATGCTTTTAACCCGAAAGCACATAAGGCTGCCTACTTCATTCTTAGATGAGAGGCTAATGGTTCACAAATATTTCAGAGAAAACTATTCTTCAAAAATGCTTCAACATGAACAATGGAGGTGATCAAAACAAAGTTCAGAAAACACCAATTCAACACTTCATAAAAACAAGTAAGAAAAATAAAATCTCTTTCAAACACATATCTTTTATAATCACATAGAAAGGAACTTCAGAATAACAACAACATTTACCATCAGAAAGGTGATCACAGTCGTTTAATCAGATTAATATTTGCAAAGAAACACCACTCCATGGATTCAAAACTCAAAGGTTTTCCTTCTCCAAAACGCCCATGATCTTTATATATATATATATATATATATATATATATATATATATATATATATATATATATATATATATATATATATATATATATATATATATATATATATATATATATATATATATATATATATATATATATATATATATATATATATATATATATTTCATGCAACAAAGACACAACAATACATGTATAAGTTCTTTCTAATTTCAAGAAACTGGTAACTTCCTTCTAACAAAAACCGAAGTTCTAAAAACAAAATCTCAATAACTTATTCTAACCCCTTCACTCTCTATCTTAATCTAATTTATAGTAGTCTTAAAGAACAGAGGAGGTCTCCCTTAAAACCCGACCTCCTCTGAAACAGTTATAAAAACCAACAGAGTATTTTAAGGACAGATGTCCCAAAGTCATTTGCAAGATTATGAAAAACACATAAAATAAAAACAGAGCATTATCATCATGCTACACTTCTTCTCAATCGTCATCCTCTCCTCCACTTTTGTGGGCATCGTGGGCGGTTGCAAGTTCCTGAATTATAGACTGGCTAGGATTTTTCATGGCATTGATCTTTTCTTTAGCAGCTTCTTTATCCCACTTTTGCTTCACCATTTTCTCGGCATGCTTAGGTAACTGATCGTTACCGATAAATGTCATGGACTCAATTCGGGCGACTTGCATTATATCTTCGGGAGTGAAATTGCCTTTTGCCTTAACTTTCTCCATGTGCAGCCTAAAAGCCTTTATTGCGTCCTGCGTGTTCAACCCAGAAAGTCCCAATTGCCAATCATGGTCCGGATTGACCACTTTATTGTCATTAACCAAGCTACACTGAAGATCCTGAAGCTCACAAACAGAAGCCCTAGCATCAGAAATCATAGACTTGATTGTGAGTACCCGCCACATTATAGTCTTCTTCAATATGAAGAGTTGGCACTCATCTACCAACTTGATTGAGTTTTCTGCTAAACATTTGGTGGCTCCGTACTCTTCTATCATGGTGAGCATGGGCAAGACATTTTCCCATTTATGCTATTCTTTTTCCAATGGCACAATCTGATTCTGAATCTCTGCAATGAGGCTTTGCATTTTGTCACATAACTTCCTAGAGCTTGTGATATACTTTTCACCATCTCTAATCACTCCTTCAATCCATTTCTCCACAGCCCCCGTGATGCTTTTGGCTCGCTGGACTTGACCCATCAAATTCTTGTTCTCTGGCGTAGTAGGGTCAAAACTTTCTGAAGCATGTGATATGGGAAGTGCTCCAAAGCAGCCGATACTATCAATGAATTGAGCAAGAATTTTAATATGCTGCTTCAACTCTCTTTTCTCCTGCCCATCTTTTTCTAACCTAGTGAGCATCTTCTTAGCCGATACTTGGAAAAGGTGATTATCCAAATCCCTACTCATGTTCTCGAGCTACACTTTGGTGATCTCAAAGTCCTCTGCATTAACCTCCTTATTCTCATCTTTGGGCTTATCCATCAGTATCCAATCTAGCAGTTGTTTTGAACTTCTTTTGTTTGGGACCCTTCTCCATGTACTTAACCACCATGTCCTGAATCGGGATGGTCACTGGAATGAAACTCCGTTTCTTGCTTATGGAAGTGGTTAGCCATTTAGGAGTTGCACTTGAACTAGTTGTTCCTCTAATCACCTTAGGGGGAGGTGTTATGGCTACAGTGACCGCATGAGAATCTATGGTGTTGACAATGTCACTATCAAGGTCCTCGACTTCAAAAATTTGAGCATCAAGAATTTTGTCTTTTGCCTCCGTGTCTTTGACTTGGTCCATTTTCTTTTGCGCAACACTCTGTGTCCTTGTATATCGAGGAGCAGAAAAGTCCAGAGCCGGATTGGACTTGTGCTTGGTGTAAGATGGCTTCTTATCTTTACCTGCATGAACAGGCATAGAAGTGGGGTTAGAAAAACGTTTTGGGGAATTTAGAGCAACCTCACTACCTCTAGCAGGACCAATCTTGTTGCCTAGTTTCATTGCTCTTCTCTTGTTTACCCACTCCGTGGCTATTTCCAAGACCCTCTTTGTTTTAAGTTGTATGTCATCCTCTTCCTCTACATCCCAATTAATGCAAGACGTTTCAGGTTCAGCTTGGTCCAGGTATCCAGGTTCAAAAAGCTCTAGATAATCCTCTTGGATTCCCCTTATATCAAGTTTCACCTGTAGTGAAAGTACCTGCTCCAGAACCATTCTCATGTTTTCTCTTTTGAACACTTCAAGCTCATCATTGCAATCTTCCTAGAAGTCCTCCAGGTGTGGGATTGGAAGGTGCAGCATCAAACCAAGACTCTGTGAGAAACCTTTATTGTTAAAGCCCTTTCTTTCATGATATAGTGGAAAATTGAAGTTCTTCAAGTCGGCTCCAATGCTTAAGGAATCTGACATTGAACTACAAGATAAAATACCCAATTGAATAGGAAAATGATCCTCCCATTTATCTCTGGGTTGAGCGTTCTTAATTATGGTAGCCAACTGCCTATAGATTTTAGCAAGAACAAAACAATTCGAACAAAAATGAGGAAGTCTAAAAGGCTCTTCCTCAAAACCACCTACTTTTATGTAACAAAAATGAGGAAATTGAACAAAGAAACTACCATATTTCTTCACTAATGCCTGTGCATCTTCGGACATCCTCTTGGTTTTCATGTTCTTTAACTCATAACACAAATCTCCCAGGAAAGCATTATGTACTCTCCTAAAATATTGCAAAGCATTATCCTTTTGTAACATAGGGTAAAAGTCATACACAGAAACCTCTCCCTCAGCAAGTTGCCTAGGTATTCCCACCATCTCTTTGACACATGCCAAGCAATATATCAGATATGAGGACACGAAGAAATTCTACTTGAACTTTTTCGCCATACTCAGTTGTTCCCTCATGGAGTCGGCAATCAGCTCTGCCCAATCAAGACATTGCTTTCCTTCCAACACCAGTTGTACATAGCAGTAAATCCAATCATCAAAGTTGTAGGCCTTAGCTGAACCTCTAGCTCAGTGTAGCAGTAACATGACATCGTGGATGTGGGGAAGCATGTGGTTCTTGTTAAGATTCTTAGGTAATTTGGAGCCACCCCTCTGAGGAACCTTCAACCAATATTTTGCTATATTATTCCGGTGTCTAGTTTTATCTGCATTGAACTTGGTGATTGATTGGGAGGGAGAAAAGTTTGAGAACTGATAATCAGGAAATTTGAAAACAAAGGAAATAACTTCCTTGTTAATTGCGAGGAGGGTTTCACCATTATCTCTCTTAATAGTTTTGTAAATAGGATCATACCTCGCAATACACTCCCTAACTAGTTTTGGGCATGGGACAACAAGAGGAAAAGTTGTCGCTTCTATGAGACCACTACTCAGAATTTCTAAACCAAATGAACCATCAATTCTTTTAAACACCCTTTCCTTTAAAACTTCCATATTTTCTCCTTTCAAGTTTGTATCACTGACTATGGGCTCTGTGCATGCAAGACTGAAAATATTCCCAAAAAGGTGCAACGTGGACTTCATAATTCATAAAAAACAACCCTTATTTTCCCCAAAAAATTCTAGTATGAGAGAGGAAAAGCAGGTAAAAATCACTGGAGAGGATAGGAAACAAACTCACCTTCATAGTTGAGACCAATCAGATGACTACCAGCAAACAAACCTTCTATCCAAAAACTCTGCAGCAATGAAGAACAAGTTTTCAGCAATTAATCACTTCATACCTTATAGCAAAAGAAGTGATACGAACTTATTAAGTGCATGAATTTCAACCGTCAACTCAAATGCACTGAGCGTTGGGATTGGACATCACACACGTGCATTGAATGCATGACATCATTTTTGGAGTAACTGCCAATTCCCAAAAATGATTACTTGCCTTGAAAACTCAACCAGTTGACGTCACCCGAGATATGGTTCAATATTCATCATACTTAGCAATAAATGCACCATCATGCCTTTTAGCCCATGGGACCCACCTAATTTGAACACGCATGAACAATCTGAACTGACCTGACGAGGGTTTAGGTAGTGCAAAGTGTACACTATGCCAAGAAAACTCTCTTTGAAAAGATTAACTCTGTTAAGTGTCACTGGTCTTTTGAACTTCATTGAACATGTTGAGCACCATTGAACTGTTTGAACAAGGTTCAAAGGGTTCATGGCCTAGAGAAAGAAGATATAACACATCATATGCGACCATGAAAAAGAACCGCTAGAAAACACTTTGAGTGAATGTTAGCATGAAAAACCTTTTAGAAACCTTAGAACCTATGGAACCTAAATGAACATTATGAACTCACTTCAAAATGGTTCAATGAGTTCATGGGGTTCAAATAGACCATTAAAACTTGGCGTTACGGATTAAGAGACAATTTATAAACGGATTAAGGATTGAACCAAGGAATTTATAGAAAGATAAGGACTCAAATAAAATTTTGTAGGGTGACTTACTCTTGTTATGAAGTATGAACGACGAGATAACATTCTCATAGTCATCCTTGGCATTAGCCCAATAATCATATAGCTACATCCTATGCATGTGCATTACGCTAGCCACCATTCTTATTTTATCATATGGATCAAAATTTAATCTTATAGTGTGAGGTACAAGGTGGTAGAATAGCAGTTCATTTACTGACTTCTTTGTTGTTGGCAATGATGAGCACATTTCATCATAATCTCCCATGATGATAAAAATTTTGAGCCCAATCTTTTTCTTCTTCTTCTGGATCTTATCATAGGTAGTCAACTATCTTGTTACTTCCAACAACAACATTTTATCTATTGGATATCTTGGGAGTTTATAGGTCTGGGCAGAGAATCCTTGGACCCTTCTCTAAGTAAATCTTGGAAAATGAATGTACTAGGACCTATACTTCTTTACCAACTTCCTTGCTTCTTGTGACAACCTTATGTGAACACCTCATTGCAAAGATATGGCAATGTGCATGGTGAAGGTGTTACTTTATTTCTTGAAAGTAGTAGTGTCTTACAAGTGCAATTGTGTATAACACTCGTAGACTTTCAGTTGTCATGCACTACATCCCATGGGCCCTTTGCTTGATAATCCGTTGAGCTTGCCCATTATAGCCAACATGTAAACAATATATGAACTCATGTAGAAAGAGTGAGACTACTTCAAATTTGTCAGCTACTCATCCAAGTTGTTGCTAATTATTCTCACCCAATCTACCATCTTTATGACATCCATTACTTCTTTAATGAAGTAAAACATCCTACAAGAATCAAAGATGTAAGCTTGTGGATGTCCCATAACCCCGCTCATATCATCACAAGATCATGATATCCTTGTTTGAAGTCCACGTCGGTAAGATGCTTGGGCATCTTTGAAATATGAGGCTTCGACTTCTGCATCCATTTTCTATTGAGGATTCCATCACATCTCTCAATGCCAGAATCATAAATCAAACTCACTTTTTCCTTGGTCTTGAATATCATGGATTGGAATGCAGGGATTCTAAAAGCTTCACCAATTGCTTTAGTGGTAATATTTTCCAAGAGTTTTCCATCAGGTGTCATAATTTCTCTTCTCTCAATGTCATAATGATTTTCACACTCCATGATAAGGTTCAGGCATTGAATGGTGGGAGGCAAACTGACAACTGCCACAATTCTGCTTCTAACTAACTTCTTGGCGGTAGCTGATGGAGGATGTCCATCCTGACCAAATATTCTTCTTTTAAATTATCCCAACTTGAATTTTCCCTAGTTTGTATCACTAACTTCTCTCCATTTTGAAATAATCTTTGTTTTGGGGAGGAATCCTCTTTGTTCGTTCTTGATCTTTGACTATCAGGAAGTGTTTGCCACCTTTCTAGATTTCACCATTCCTGGAAAATAGAATAGTTAACATTAAATTCGAGATAAGGGAATTTTAGAAATTCACCAAGGAAATAATTCACATTTCTACTTCCAGACTATGGAATAAATAAAAACCTCCAAGAATAAGAACTTCTAGATAAAAATTGCTCCCTAGTTGTTCTTAACTTTTGCTCTTGCTTCAATTTCTCCAAAATGTGATGTGAAGAATGAAATCCCAAGTTGCGTTTAAATAGAAATTTGTCCAACAAGTTGCTAAGTTGGTATCAAGATAAATTTAGCAACTGCATTAATCATTCCACGCACACTTCATGTTTTCATAATGAGGGGAAGATGACATGTTGTTCCAGTGGACCCCACTCATCATTCTTGACATTAAAAAAATAGGAACTTCCATAATGTCTTGAGTTATGCTTCATTAATGCAGGATATTCCATTTTGCATGTTACCAACTCATGAGACTCTTTCTATCTTGGGTGCATATGGGATATATTGGAGGAATTATTTGCCTTGGAAGAAATTTCATGATCCTTTCCACTTTTAAGGAATTCTTGAGTGCACATCAATCATACAGGAGGAAAATTCCTTTCCTCTTGAAATTCTACCAGTTCATGTCATGTAAGTGCTTGGGTGCATTTTGTCCTGAAGGAAGAATTCTCTGACAACCATTTTTTCCATTTTTCAAGAATCATATCCTACCTGGGGTCAAAAGGAGGAAAAGTTCCAAAATAGCCATTTTTTCACGATTTCCAAGAATCCTGCATCCATGGGTGCATTTTGACCTTGGAGGAAGAATTTTTCTCGTAAGGAAAAATCCTCCTGCACTATGGATTTTCACCCTAGGAGCTCGCTTGGGCTCATTTGGGAGGTCAAGGAGGAATTTCCTCATGCAAGTAAAATATCAGATCCTCTAAAGTCATATCATGAAAAGTTCAACACTGTAAAACACTAAGTTCTGGATATAAATTCGATTCACGAGTTTAAACACTACTATTAGAACTAAATACTCACACCACATCAAGTGGTTCAACTCTATTTAAAATTTTCTAGTGATCTTCACTATCTAGTCTCTACTTTTTCTGTCCACATGAACATGGCATTGTATGAAGAATTAGGCCATCAATAATTACTAGGTGGATAAATTGATATACCTTTTTGTCAATTGTATATTTAGTAAAATGAATCCCATATTGAACAATTTTGATTTGTGTGAAATATGTCCCTTGCACTACAACTAAGCCTGCATGGAAAACAACAAATTCCAAGGTGAGAATTTGTAAAATATATTCAAAATATGCATAAATACAATTAATTTACACATGAATCAGTGAACTTCCACAAACAACATTCCATCACTTGTGTCAACTTTTGTTAACTTCTTCCTCTCTTCTATGCAACACAATAAATAATAGCTAACACTTTCTATTTTTTTAGCCTCTGCTATAACTTCATAATAATCTCCTGCATAACAAGTTTACATGAAAAATTCAAACTTTTAAATATAATGTACTTGTTAAAAAATTTCATGTTCAAGATATATAAAGTTATACATGTGTGCATGTACCTTTTTTAATCAGTCTCGAAATATGGTTATAATCGTTAGAAAGCAAAGGAATGGCTTCAAATCTTTCATCCTCATCTTCATTGTATGTGTCAGTAACAATTAGTGGCATCAAATTCTATTCATTGACATATCCAAGCTCTTGGTTGATGTTTTTTTCATAGTTTTTCAAAGTGCAATCACAACAAAATATGTGTAATCCCTGGTGTACAATGTCTATGGGCGATTATTCATACTCATGTCAAAATGCAAAGATCTTGTCTTCTCTGCCCTCTTGCATCCATGCATTGTTATTCTATCCACATCTTCAAAATGTACATACATTACAAATTTTAAACATATTTAATTTAATACTAAACTTCATATTTAAAAAAAAAATCAATTTAACCAAAATAAGGTCAAAAGATCACATACTTGATATCTCCCAAAACACTCTAAATGGAATGTACCAGTGTGATCCTAAAGATGTACCAACATCATTTGGTGTCATGTGCATCATCTACATGATCTCCTATATAATTCATTTGATGATTTCTTATCTATGCACGTTCAATACAAGCTCATGCACCATCATTTTACTCTTTTTGTGCCCACTCTCAAAGAAACTCCAAATATGTAGTATTTTGTCATTTCAATGATATCTACTTAGTGCATAAAATGGCCTTGATGATTTGAATTATGACGTAAATCCATTAGACCAAACAAAATGCTTATCAATTTGTATGCCTTTGTTTGCCAAATATTCAAAAACATCCTTAAAGCAATTTTCTACAAAATTTGTACCAGCCTCCTTATCATCACTAATATAGAAGTGGCATCTTTCTTAATGACTCATTCATTCAAATAAAATGTGTACCTTGCTCCTTATCATCACTAATATAGAAGTGGTATTTTTTGTTAACGACTCATTCTTCCAATGTACTATCAACACCATCCAAATCCAATTGTGCATGTCGATAACACATATGCACCATAATAGTGATCTACTTTGAAAAGTAATAATCTTATTGAATCTCTTTTTGATGTACAAAAGAGTATTTTTTTGTGAAGTCGACTACTAATAAAATAGCTCCATGTGGGATAAGTGTCTTCTAATGTTTGAAACTATTGTTTTGCAAAAAAATTATTACATATGTACGGTTATGTCAATTTACAAAAAGAATCCATAAATTTTCCAATAGGTATCTCCTCTTCTATATAATCTAACCTTGTGGATTATTTACCAAATTTTGTTTCAAACTTTTTGTACTTGTAACTCTTTCAATTTACCATCTTCGTCATGTCAGTATCTTCATTTCTCAAAGGCGATTTAGCCAACTCTCCACGTGTTCCACAAACTCCTTTTATGCAACCTATTTGATCGGTTTCATTATCATTTGATTTATCACATAAAACATATGCTATGAATTGACTTGTTTTCTTAGGAGGAGCATTTTGATAACCATCGCTTTCTTCTATAATATTTTGAAACACCTAATAGTAGAGATCAAATTCAATATGGTAATGACAACAAGTTTTATAAAAAAAATTTACCTTCACATAATATGGCGTTAACCTTTCAAACATTGTTTGTTCAATGTTTATATGAGGGTTTGAATTAGAAAACATCATATACAATCAATGTTTTTTTGTGTCTAACCAATATTTTACATGAAGATCATAATGATTAGACCCTATCCTACATTTGATAACATTTTTACTATTTGATGAAGGACAAATATTATCATCCCAAAATGTTGAGACCAATTCTAAATGTTTGATAATCTAAGATAGCACAAACACACTCAACTAGTCAAATAATAAATAATAATAGAGTCAAATAATAAATAATAATAGGATAAAATGATTAGATAAATAATAAATATTTATTTAATCAAATAAGGACAATTTTAGGTACATGATTCATATAAAATAGAATTTAAAAAAAGATGCACATGTGTTTGATATCTTTGCATCGTTCTTGATATCTTTGTTTTTAAGTGTGCTAAATTGTACTCCCTTACAATTTTGTCCTCATTTGAGCCCTCACCTTCATGTTCATCACCCAAATCCTGATTGGAGCCCTAATTATGCTCACAACATGCACACCAAACTCAATATTTTCATCATATGCATTTTCTTCAAATCTCAAGTCCCTGATTGGCCAAGACTAGGGCACCCACACCCTGTCTTCCCAATTAAAGCCCATTTTGGGGTCTCTTAACAGTAACTAGAAATGGGAGGGAACCTCGATCCTAATGTCTAAAAAATAATTTTCTTTTTGACCAAGCATGTATAAAAGGAGGTCTACCCCTCTCATTTTGACATCCACGAATTCAATTCATCAATCAAACATTCATAGTTCAAATTCAAGTGAGCAAGCAATCAACCTTATTTCAAGCATTGTAGTGGAAGTAAAGCCAACCTTCATGCATTGCAGATGATAGTCTACATTTTATGAAGACTATCTACATGAAACCCTAATTATTTGTGAAGACAAACAAAATTTCATAAAAGGTATATCATTAGTGTTTCAAACATTTTAAGTATTTCCCTTAAAAGGAAATCATTTCCATTACAATACTTCATTTACATTTTAATTCTATTTCATGGTTAATTCCAAAATTGAGGTTTGACCTAAGGCAAACCCTATTCCCAGCCAATTTCCCTTCTCTACCGTATGCATGAATAGGTATAGAGTTGTAATTTTCAAGATCAACATTATTCACGAAAACAAACAGATTCCCTTTTGGATGACAAAATTTTTGAAGGACTAGATCGACGAACATTCTAGTCCCAACAATTCAGGATAACCATTTGGGAATAGATTTGAACATTCAAATATTGCTTTGATCCAAGTTCGTAGCTTCGTTTGATGACCGTAGCTCGCTTTTAATAAATAATTGCTTCAATTTTAGCATATTTACCCTAATTTCAACATTTTCACAATTCAACTTAAAAAGAGGGAATCAAATTCCAACCAATGAATCCAATTAGAATTTTTAGCCCTATCTTTGTTGGATTGAGGCTAGATCTATTAGATTCACCCCTCTTTAATGTAATTGGTCCCTAAAAAAAATTAGTGGTTTTACTACATCATTGGGTGAAACTCTATTTTTTCACCAATTATAATTTTGTCTCAAGTGAATACTTCCCCGAAGTCTTATTTTCCCTTGTCTTTTTATTCTCCATTTCCTTCCTTTGAAATTATGACCCTTAAATTCAGACAAAAAATATCACCTTACATTGCCTTCTCTCACAAAAAATGTCAATTAATTAAATTTTATTTATTTTTTAAAAGAAAAAACATATATTTATGGAAACATTAAAAAAAAACTTTGGCGGGCCTGCGTTTGTACAAACATCGGTAGTTAAAATAAGAAATGTTTGTATGAACACGTCCATTACAAAAAAATTGTGTCGGGCATGTTTGAATGAACAAGGATTCAAGCAAACATCATAGGGTTGGAGCGAACTCCCTTCATTCAAAGGGGTTTTTGATTGAACCCCCTTTCTATGCATCTCTCCCCTGACTTCTGTAAATTTCTATGGATTTTTGGCTTTCAAACCTCTAGTTGAAGGCTCAAATGGAACAATCTTGACAACCCACAATGCAGGACGGTAGTCTTTGAAGCAAAATTTCCAATGCCTATAATTTTATTACATATTGAGTTTATTATGAACTTGTTTTTTTAATTTTACTAAACATCAACTTCTTTGTTCAACACATTTGGAAAAATAGCAAACTAGTTCATAATTTTTTTGAAAAATATCTATTCCGTAGATATTGATGTCCTCTTTCCAACCAAAATAAATAAATTAAATTTTGATACATAGAACAAGTTATGAGTTCAAACATACACCTATGTCTAAATTATAATTAGTTCAACTCAAAAACTTAATAAAATAAAATAAAATTCAACATATCATTATGAAATGAACTCCATACCTTAGAAATTGATGTTACAAACCTAAATCCGAAAGAATCAAGTTTTTATCATTTGTTGAAAAAAAGTTATGCATTATAGAATGCACATCACTCTTTAAAAATGTTGTTTGTTGTTAAAAGCTAGTTATTGAAGGAGATGGAAAAATGAATACAAATTTATTTTTAAAAATTAAAAATATTATTTTTATAATTTGTAGACAAAACATTACAAATCACCATCTTACATCTGTAATGGTGAAAATTTAGGGCTTTCAACCAATCAAGGTAAAAACCGATAATTTTAGGCTTAGGTACCACTACATTAAAGAGTGTTGAACCCAAGAGATCTAGCCACAAATCAACAAGGATAGGGTTGAGAAATTCTCTTGGATTCATTGGGTTAGAGATTGATTCCCTCTTTTAAGTTGAATTATTGAAATGCTGAAATTAGGGTAAATGTGATAGAATTGGAGTAATTATGCATAAACAATGAGCCAGAGTTGTCAGATTGATCCACAAACCTAAATGTGAGGAATATAAGAGTATTTAGAAATATTACCAAAAGGAGCTCCTGATTTTTCAAGACCATAATGCCTGTCGCTCTAGTCCTCTAAAATTTTCGCCATCCAAAGGGGAACCTGTTCTTCTTTATAAATAAATCCAACTCTAAAATCGCAGCTTCATACCTATTCTTGTACACACTAGAGAAGGGAAATAGGGGTTTGCCTAAGTCAAACCTTGGTTTAGAAATTAATCCTAAATGAAATATTGTAAATACTGAAATAAATAATGGAAAGATATACCTCAAATCTACAATCGTTGATGATGATGCTTTGCTTCTTGAATGTGATCACATATGTTGTATGAAATGGTATGAACATGACAAAGCCTTAATCGCATACCCCTTATGTAATTTTTCTTCGCAATGGTTGAATGAATAATATGCAGCCTCAAAGACCTCTAAAAATGCTGGATGATGAATCCTCTATGGATACTAGATTGATCACTTGGAGACTTATATTGAGAGGAGATCATATTTATTATGATTTTATATTTAGAGATGTGTGTAGGACATGCTACATTATTTGATTTGTAGGTTCTTTCTTTGGTTTTTGTTATCTTCCTAGATGCTTGGATTCACATGACATTGAATTTGATGTTGTGTTGGTGTAAAATTAAGGTAAGGGGTTTAATTGAAATAACAAAACCAGTAAATGACCTAATTAACCAGCACAATAAGGATGAGAGTAATCTAATAGATCTAGCCTTGATTGACCAAGATTCTGATTAGATTCCAGGCTTCTTTGATAGGGCTCTATCCTGCTTAAATTGAATTGATTTGAATTTGTAGTGTACTAAATTGTACTCCCTTACAATTTAGACCACGTTTAGGGCTCTCACCTTAGCGCCTGCATCTCCATGCTTGATTTTAGACCTATTTATACCCCCACCGTGCAACAATGGCCATACTTTCACATTTTAACTTGCTAGACCCTTAACCCTAGTCCAAATATGGGGTAGGACCAGGGCATGGTGCATTGGTCCTCACTAGGACCATAGCGCCACACCACAGTCCTCCTTATTTGGGGCCCAATTTAAACCCTTTGCTCTATCTTGGAAATGAGTGGGAAACTTTACTATGTGTTGACCTATGGAAAATTATCATAATTGACGACATACAAGTATGTAAGGAGGTCTTCCCCTGGGTAAGTGCACTAAGATGGTGAATAGAAAAGTGGCCACATGCCAAAAAAAAAAAATTTTCATAACCCGTGCGGGTTCTAAAATTTCAAAAATGTGCTAGGCTTGGTAACACCAAGCCTAGAGAAAAAACAATATAAAAAACCAAAAGTTCCTCAAAACCCGTACGGGTTTTGAGGAACATTTTTTTTAAATAAAAAAATTTAAAATTTCTCAAAACCCGTACATTTATTTTGTATAGGTCACAAGTTTTGGCCATTTTCAACGCCAAAACCCATGGAACAACAACAAGGAGAAGCCAAAAAAGCATAGAACTCGCATGGGTTTGCAGCTATTTTTTATTTTCCCAACATCGAGAGCAATTTTCAACAATGGCACCCCATTGAACAGGTAAGATTTGATTTGTTTGATTATTTTTCTTTGCATTTTAATTAAATTAGGGCTTTTTAATTGATTTAAGTTTTGTTTTTATTAATTTGATATAAGATTCTTCAAGCAATCCCCAAAAATGAAATAGACAACAAAGACCTCCTCCTGCACAAGCAACACAAGAAAACCCTGTTAACATTGCACAAGAGCAACAAAAAAACCCTCAAAATCCTGAAAATGTTGCTCCTCAACAACCACCACCACCCTGAAACCCTCCACGTCCTCCATCAGATCATGCAGATGCCACACAAGATGATCTCATCAATCGCCTTACACAAAATAGTGCCCAAATTTCTATATTGGTGAATAGGTTGAGGAGCTCTAAGCTTGAGCACCACTCAACCCTTTCCAGAACACTAGAAACAATGGCTAATAGTGCAAATGAGGTATCTAGGGAGGTTACGAAATGGGGTTCATGGAGGGATAGATGTCAAACATTTTATGCCGATGGGTTGTCATATGATCAAGTGAAGAAAAAGGGCATAGGTAAAGCTGACATATGTACTCTTTTCATCGATCATGTTACCAGCAACAACCTAGAACTAAATATGACTCGGTTTCTTATACATTGGTGTGTTCATGCTAGGTTGAAAGAATATTTTTGGGATAGGTGGTATATGGTCTTTGACCAACCACTTTGTAATAATTGGGAGGTACCTCTATATTTTTTGAGAAAGTTGTATTGTGACTTTATCCTCGACGAGAAGCCGAATTACTTTGACATCCAACAATTTCAAGGTAGAGGGAGAGGCTTTGTGAAGGATGGACCTAGGGCCCATAGGGTAGTAGTCCCACAACATAGGAGGCATACAACTCCCAAACCCATGGTTCATGTCACTGTCCCTATATCCTTGAAGGAGTCTATGAAATTACAGACTCTTTAGGTAGCTGCATCATTGACTGATGTCATGGCACATAGCTGGTCAGAGTAGAGGATGTACCAACACCTGCAACACCTCCTTTAGTAGTGACACCTCCTTCATCAACTACACCTCCTTCCTCAGCGTCACCTTCTTCATCAGCAACACCTCATGCATCATTTGACACGAGCCAGCCCATTCAGCACATATGCCCCACCTTCCAAGGTGTAAGTTATGGTGTAGACACTGACGCGGATGAGGATGGTGGGACATCTTATTCGTTTACATGTTGTGGGAGTAGATGCCATGCTTCCACTATAGAGGATGTGGCCCTCACCAATGAATTGCTCAATATGTTATACCCTCTCTATCAGACACAGGTGTGTTTAATTCTGTTTATGACATGTTATCAATTAAGTGACTAAATCTCATAAAAAGAAAGGAATTTATTTTTTAGAACAATTTAAAGTGACATAAATAAAATACATTGCAGGGTGGAACAGGTGGTGGGAGTACACCACATACTGTTTAGTCGACTCGACAGTCACGAGTAGTTTCGCCACCACAGGTAAAGATTTGTAAATTTGTTAAAAATATAATAATACATTGGATTCAAAATATATTTTGTTAATTATATGTATCATTACTTGATATTTTGTAGGGCTTATCAGTGGCTGAGATGTCCCAACTTGATGATATCACACTTTCAGCCATTGACTTTGGCCAAGATAGCTATGCGGTACCATTTAGATTTATATATTTTTTACTTAAGTCATATATTAAATACATTCTCTTTTCCCTTATGTTAATTTTTTTTCCAATAGTTTACCCCACCTGCCTCAAGGACATCTTGTGTGAGAAAGCCATCCTCTAGCACTCTGAGGCAGAAAAAGATATCCTCTCGGACACCCAAACGACAGAAGGTAATTCACTAAAATTTAAATTCAATTGTTGAAATGTATTATGATTAAACATGTATATGTAGATATTGATAAATGCACTTAATTTATTTGTTCTATATACAGAAACATATGGGGTTTACGAAATTAATGAATGCACCTGATGTCAATAAGGTTCAGTAGAGGGAAGAGGTGATATCTTCATATTCACTTTGGATTGCATTCTTGTTTGTTCGAAATAACTAAATCCTTTTATGTCTATATCATATGTTATCATTTTTCATACAGGAAATGGCAATAGTTGCATCAGATTCGACTAGACCTCCTAAGGTTATAGGAGAACTATACGAGGCTTCGGTGTACATTTTTTCTACATATGTTAAAAATATTTGTTTTATCTAGTTTGTCACCAATTTTGGGTTATTAACTTGTATGATTGTCTTTAAACTATTACAGGCCCCTTCCAAACTTCCTATTGTTATTCTACCATTCCATTTCAGTAGAAGTCCTACACGTATATTATGGAATCCAACACGACCAAGGAAAAAGGTATGTCTGTCTTAGATCAACTCCTTTTACTAAGTGCAATATGGAGTTGAAACCATCTAGTTAACTCCTTTTGGATCAGTTACCATGGATATAGGAAATGGTCATAACTGAATCATCTGTGACTTTGCCTCCTACGACCACAACACATCCATCTGAGGCTCCGATATGCTTTAGTTTTTTAGTCTATTCATTTTTAGTTATTATGTGTTATTTGACATATATGTCATTAACATGTATTAATGTTGTTTTACCAGTTACAACCTCCTTCAGGACATCCCATGGATCCTCAGCCTCACCGAATTACAAAAGACAGAGATGAGGTAATCAACATTTCAACTTCAAACAATTTAGAGTTCAATATTTAGTTATTTTGATGTTATATTGAGAAAATATATTTGATTCGACATTTGAATTGTCCTTGTGCAGCCACCTGCAGAGCCACGTACTGCTTCGAAGAGGCTCGATTTTGATGATCCGCCACAGTCATAGATACCGATAGAGACATATAGTTATAGTTGTGGTCATTGAAGGACCAATTTTTTATATATTCGACATTTGTATATGTATATATCGACTTTGATAGACATGGAACATGCCACATTTTTGTAACGATTATTGATTTGGCATCTATGCCATTTTTTGATATATGTACATGATTATTGTTCATTTTTATATATATGAAACTTGAGATTCGATCCACTTTGTTCATTGATATATATGAAACATGATATTCCTGAAACTTAGTTATTTGCTATTGAAATGTGATCAAATTTGTTCATTGTGTATATGTCTTGAAATGTGATCTAATTTGTTCATTACTTGTAACTCATATGGTGTATACTTTTAAACTATCTATTGCTCATATTGTGTATACCCAAGTACTAATACCAGTAATGTAGATATTGTGTATTTTTATTGAGTGAATTTGCTTTGAGTCCTTCATGCATGAAGAGATTGGAGTGAAGTTAATATTTCATAAACTCATGCTTATGGAGTGAATTTCATCATTTCAAGAACCAATTAAGACAAGATTTGAGCACACAAAGAAGATTTGAAATTTATCTAAGGATGAGTTGGCTTAGGTAAGGTTTTCATTTAAATTTTATTCCATAACAAGTCGGCCTTAGGGTAAGAGACACACCTATTCATCCAAATCACCTATAAAAGAAGAGTTGAAGCACTTATGGATGATTCATGTGAACCTATGGGGTCATGTTGTCACTGACTAAAAATCCTATCTCGGTTTCGGGCAACTCGATTCCGTTTTCTTGTGGTGAATTTTTTTTTGTCGCATAAAAAACCATCAAAAACTGTCAGTGAGAGGTGGCAAAATAGTGCATCTTTCATTCTACTTGTCGTGGGAACAAATCATCAGTGTGAGCATATCCAAGTGGCTGGGTTTACACTAGGTGTGCCCTTGTATCACTCCCCAAGGCATCTGATCGTTACGAGCCACCTCATAGCGACGTTTTCCCTTGAGCTGTCAAAGTGGAAAAAATGGCCAAACTTTGATGTCTCATAACTTGGAGACCGTGGCACTTATGGAAACTCCATTTGAACTTATGGGGTTGTATTTTCATTGCCTAAAAAATCCTCTCTCAGTTTTGGGCAACTCCATTCCCTTTTCTTGTGGTGAGATTTTTTCTGTCGCATAAAAAACCGTCAGTGAGAGGTGGCAAAATAATGCATCTTTTGTTCTGCTTGTCGTGGGAATGAACCGTCAGTGTGAGTACATCTGAGTGGCTTGGTTTACACTAGGTGTGCCCTTGTATCACTCCCCAAGGCGTCTGATCATTACGAGCCACCTCGTAGTGACGTTTTCCCTTGACGCTCAAAGTGGAAAAAATGACCAAAATTTGACATCCCGTAACTCGGAGACCATGGTACTTATGGGCAATCTGTTTGAACCTATGGGGTCATGTTGTCGATTCCTAAAAAATCCTCTCTCACTTTCGAGCAACTCAATTCTTTTTTCTTGTGGTGAGATTTTTTCTATCGCATCAAAAACCGTTAGTGAGAGGTGGCAAAATAGTACATCTTTCATTCTGCTTATCGTGGGAACAAATTGTTAGTGTGAGCATGTTCAGGTGGCCATTTTTATGCTAGGTGTACCCTTGTATCACTCCCCAAGGTGTCTGATCGTTATGAGCCACCACGTAGCGACGTTTTCCCTTGAGCACTCAAAGTGGAAAAAATGACCAAACTTTGACGTCCCGTAACTTGGAGATCGTGGCACTTATGGATGAGCCGTTTGAACCTACGAGGTCATTTTGTCACTGCATAAAAAATCCTCTCTCAATTTCTGGCAACTCGATCCCATTTTCTTGTGGTGAGATTTTTTTATCGCATCAAATATCGTAAAAAACCGTTAGTGAGAGGTGGCAAAATAGTGCATCTTTCGTTCTACTTGTCGTGGGAACAAACCGTCAGCACGAGTACATCTGGGTGGCCAGTTTTATGCTAGGTGTGCCCTTGTATCTCTTCCCAGGGCGTCTGATCGTTACAAGCCACCTCATAGCCACGTTTTCCCTTGAGCGTTCAAAGTGGAAAAAACAACCAAACTTTGATGTCCCATAACTCAGAGACCATGGCACTTATGGATGATCCATTTCAACCTATGGGTTCATGTTGTTTCTTCCTAAAAAATCCTCTCTTGGTTTCGGAAAACTCAATTTCATTTTCTTGTGGTGATATTTTTTCTATCGCATCAAAAACCGTAAAAAACTGTCAGTGAGAGGTGGCAAAATAGTGCATCTTTTATTTTGCTTGTTGTGGGAATGAACCATCAGCATGAGCACGTTCAGGTGGCTGGGTTTATGCTAGGTGTGCCCTTGTATCACTTTGCAAGGTGTCTGATCATTACGAGCCACCTTGTAGCGACGTTTCCCCTTGAGAGCTCAAAGTGGAAAAAATGACCAAACTTTGACATCCATAACTTGGAGATTGTGGCACTTGTGGATGATCCATTTGAACCTATGGGGTCATGTTGTTGCTGCCTAAAAAATTCTCTCTTGGTTTCGGGCAACTCGATTCCGTTTTCTTGTGGTGATAATTTTTCTATCGCATCAAATACCATCAAAAATCGTTAGTGAGAGGTGGCAAAATAGTGCATCTTTCATTCTGCTTGTTGTGGGAACAAACCGTTAGCGCGAGCGCATCCGAGTGGCCGATTTTACGCTAGGTGTGCCCTTGTATTTCTCCCCAAGGCGTCTGATCATTACGAGCCACCTCGTAGTGACGTTTTCCCTTGAGCGCTCAAAGTGGAAAAAACAACCAAACTTTGATGTTCCGTAACTCAAAGATCGTGGCACTTATGGACGATTTGTTTGAACCTATGGGGTCTTGTTGTCTCTATCTAAAAAATTCCCTCTCGGTCTTAGGCAACTCAATTCCATTTTCTTGTGGTGAGATTTTTTCTGTCGCATCAAATACCGTAAAAAGTCATCAGTGAGAGGTGGCAAAATAGTGCATCTTTCGTTCTGCTTGTCGTGGAATGAACCGTCAGCACAAGCATGTTCGAGTGGTCAGGTTTATGCTAGGTGTACCCTTGTATCTCTCCCCAAGGTGTCTGATCGTTACGAGCCACCTCGTAGTGATGTTTTCCCTTGAGCGCTCAAAGGTGGAAAAAATGACCAAACTTTGACATCTCATAACTCATAAACCATGGCACTTATGGAGGATCCATTTGAACCTATGGGGTCATGTTATCGCTTCCTAAAAAATCCTCTCTCGGTTTTGGGTAACTCGATTCCGTTTTCTTGTGGTGAGATTTTTTCTGTCGCATAAAAAACTGTCAATGAGAAGTGGCAAAATAGTGCATCTTTTGTTCTGCTTGTCGTGGGAATGAACCATCAATGTGAGCGCATTTGGGTGGCTGGTTTTACACTAGATGTGCCCTTGTCTCACTCTCCAAGGCATCCGATCGTTACGAACCACCTCATAGTGACGTTTTCCATTGAGTGCTCAAAGTGGAAAAAATGACCAAACTTTGACGTCCCGTAACTCGGAGACCGTGGCACTTATGGATGATTCGTTTGAACCTATGGGATCATGTTGTTACTACCTAAAAATTTCTATCTCAATTTCAAGCAACTCGATTCCATTTTCTTGTGGTGAGATTTTTTCTGTTTCATCAAAAACCGTCAATGAGAAGGTGGCAAAATAGTGGATCTTTCATTCTACTTGTTGTGGGAACAAACCATTAGAGCGAGAGCATCCAGGTGGTTGGGTTTACGCTAGATGTGCCCTTGTCTCTCTCCCCAAGACGTCTGATCGTTACAAGCCTCTTTGCAGCGACGTTTTCCCTTGAGCGCTCAAAGTGGAAAAAATGGTCAAACTTTGACGTAGCATAACTCGAAGACTGTAGCACTTATGGACGACCCGTTTGAACCTATGGGGTCATGTTGTCACTGCCTAAAAAATCCTATCTTGGTTCTAGACTATTCCTACTAGCCCTTCAAATCGGGTAATTCAATAATAACTCAAAACTTTCCCAAAACACTTGGAAAAAAAATTGCATATTCAGATACCCATTTGCAAGTTATTTAACATATGTGAGAATCAGACTCAGCTATTTATAAACAAATGGTACGAGTTTATTACAAATGTATTTATAATCAAATGGTACAAATTTGGGCTCTCAAAATTTGCAAATCAGCCCCATGGACACTTTCATATATAAAATTTGGCATCTTATATAAATGATCAAGCTCATTATTGTTTATATTTACAAAATTTTGCATCTAAATATGCAAATTACAACTCGTTGTTGTTTTTTATACAAAACTTAGCATCTAGATATGCACATTACAACTCATTGTTGTTTTTTAATACAAAATTTAGCATCTAGATATGCACATTACAACTCATTGATGTTTTTATATACAAAATTTAGTATCTACATATGCACATTGCAACTCATATGCATATTACAACTCATATGCATGTAGAGCACATCCAAAAAAGCAAAGTTACAACGTTTCACAAAAGATATATACAAAATTGTCAAAATTATTCTACCATATTGTAGAATTATTCTTCTAGATGGCCCAAAATCAATCAAGTGAACCTTCTGGATCAGCTCTAACCCTTAGTGTCTCAAGTATTGCCTCGTGGTCTGATTCATGAACTTTCCACAAATCCTTGTTAAGAGGTCTACCACGATATTTAATCAAATTAATATTTGTTGCAACAAGAAGGTTTGAGTAATGAAGAATATGTCTGTGTCCTAAAGTCCTCAAACAATCAGGCCTTAGAATTTTTGATAGGGTACCTACATTTTATAGAAGGATAATGCCAAAATCAATACAACGACTACTAAATAAATGAGTTTAAGAGGTCTCAATACAACTCGACACAACAACGATACCTTCTAAGCCATGTCCCTGTCACAGCAATGGATCCTATTGGGTACTCAATACCCTCTCCATCAACCACTGTAGAAGTCAATTTCTTTTTGGCCTCAATACAATGACATAAAAAGTAATTTTTTCCTTCTTCATTGTTCTCATCCACAATAACTGGATATACATGACCTACATTTAATAGAAGGATATAAGTTAATACCAAAATCAGCACAAGTTAATACTAATAAATTAAGCTTAAAATTGTAGCAAATTGCATCCCTTTACCTGGTTCAACTATGTCTGATACATGGTCAAAATCCACTGATGCTTCAATCTGGTTCATTTGTAGTGCTCTAGGAAGTTGATATGTATCTAGGGTTTGCAAAGGTCTACAATACCATTGGTCAACCCACTCTTTTGATTCACATTCATCCCACAAAAAATGCATACACGAAGAGCAAAAGCATGCAATATGTCTAATATAAATAACTAGTGATGTTGAATTTGAACTTCTAAATGAATGCATGTCACTTGATCCAATAAGTGTACAACAATATAGATAGTTTTCAATGTTAAATTCACTTATTAACCAAAAATATCTAGAAACCATAGACTTACCTGCATTACCTGGTCCCATCGTAGAGCTACACCATTGCACAATTGTTTTCGCATCTATTAACATTGCACCACCTTCGTACTTCAATTCCTTTTTGGTAAGAGCTCTTTTCACACATGCTTGCGCACCATCATGCTCTCCCTTTCCATGCCCCGCCTCAATTAAATTCTAAAAATGTTGCACACCACTTGTCACATGCATCCTAGTCAACTAATAGAACATCCTTGCATTCTTGAATTGTGTGGTGCAATTGTCCGACCATATTAAGTGTTGGTTGTATCTTATATCTCTTTCCCTTAAACTATCATAGAAGACTGTAAATCATCCTTGCACAAACTCTAAGGAATGAGTATGATCATCGCTGATATAGAAGTGATATTCTCTTATAACCTTTCTGTCCTCCTTGGTGCTATCATGTGCATGCATGAATGCTATGTGTACAAAAATTGTAAATTGTGTATAGTGGTAATACATAGATTGTACTTCATTTTGCAGCTTTAGTGTATAATTATCAGCAAAATCAATGATAGAGACAATAGTGCTGAGGGGGAAAGTGTCCTTGCACAACTTGAATTGCTCATCTAACCACCTAGCTCTATGTGTGTGACCTATGTACTCATATACTAGTTTCTCTTGAAACATCTTCATAAAATCAGCTACACATATATCCCTTTTCACTAACTCACACCTCTTTAATTCTTTTCCATCTTTAACACCATATGTGACTGACTTATATTTTCCAATAGAAACTAGTTCCTTACCAAATTTATGTGTGCTATCCAGATGTAGGCATCTATGCAATTGTTGCAAACCGCCACATGTAGGACAAAAACCTCTCAAACACATCATCTTATAGTAAATGCACTTGTCATCTCGTCTACATAGTACACTTGAAATAAATTCTCTCAGTGACTTAGGAGGTGCTTGTAGACCACATTCCTGCAAAACATCGTTAGTGTGCAAAGTACAACAGATATAGCGATAAATATCATAATGCATGGAAAATTCAATATGGACCCTACAACAATAGGTAGTACATGCATGATTAATCTTAACATAAAATGGTTTTTTCATCTCAAAAAATATTTGACTAATTTTAATCTGAGGAAAGCTTTGAAGAAACCTTTCATAAAATTGTGTTTGAGTTGTATCTAAATAGTGTTTTGGATGTGGCTCACAATTACTAATTCCAATTCGCCTTCTAACAACATCTCTTTGGTTGGGTGAAACCCTTGTGTTGTCATGCCAATATTTCTCAATTAACGTTCTTAGTGCATCAACAACAACCTTGTCCTTGCGTGGGAGTCTACCTGAGAATTCCCAAAGAGAATTATTGTTAGGATCCTCGATTTTCTGTCGCTTCTCTAAGGAATAGTGTAATGTGGTTCTACTTATCCTTAATGACTTGCTTGTTTTTCTTAT